>NC_061074.1:10729050-10974050 GCF_021917145.1 Hypomesus transpacificus | reverse complement strand
CAAATGGAACCCCCAAACTATGACCCCACTTAAAATCATTACAGGGTGCCATTTCAAGTCGCCCTTCATCCTTGATAGCCTTGGAAAGCATTGATTTTTTCCTTCCTCGGTCCATTCCCAAACTGTCCATTCTCCACCCCCCCACCTCTCTCTCTCTCTCTCTCTCTCTCTCTCTCTCTCTCTCTCTCTCTCTCTCTCCCTTCGGACGGCGAGAGGGTTATTGAGACTCATGGCCATCCTGCCACTCAAGGTGATGAGCTGCTACTGATTGTGGCTGCGTGTGTGGAGTGTGTGGGGTGTGTGTGTGTGTGTGTGTGTGTGTGTGGGGGGGGGGGGGTTGCGTATGGGAGGGTTAAAGCTAGGTACATGGTTAGGGAGCGGGATAAGATTATTCAAACCGTAAGCTTTACTCCAATGTAAAAATAATCTCTTAAAGGGACGGGACCTGTCAACTAGTCTCCACTCCACTGAGCTTCCTTATGACACCTTTGCCTCAATAAACCCAGCAGAGAATAGAAAGATCTAGATTGTGGCTCATCTCTGGCTAATCTGATTCTGTATTTATATGTCTCTGTGGACATCTGTGCCTGAACACTTCCAGACTGTAACAATCTGTATTTTTATATAATGTAATATGTCAAAAATTCTGAATGACAAATGAATCTGCACTGTGAAAACATCACTTGTTTATTTACAATAAAAGTACACCGCCCTACAGAGTCCTAAACAGAATGAAGGAGAGGTAGAAGGAGTGACACAGTGAGTTAGAGAGATATAAAGAGGAAAAAACTGAGCAAAAAAGAGAGAGAGAGAGAGCGAGAGAGCAAGCCATAGCGGGACCAAAAGAGAACGAGTGTGAGAGAGAAAGAGAGACGACGAGATACAAAGAGGCCCGAAACGCCAAAAGGAAGGCAGAAAAAGAGAGAGGTCCACAGCGCGCACTGACGGATTGTTTCGGAGTCATAACTTAGCCCGCTGCGCCGCCCGCTCGGGGCTCTCTCCCTCCCATCTGACCTGGTCTGAGCTAATCCTGGAGGACGGGAGAAGTGAGGGATGGCAACGGACGTGAAGACCGCGGGGCGGCTGGGCCCATGCCGGGTGTGATACACACGTCTATGACCACTCGCTTAGGGCAGGGAGTCTCATGGCACATACATCAAAGAGATTTTACCTCATATTCTTGTGAGGCCGAGTGTGGGTCCGTGTGTCTGTCTGTGTGTGTGTGTGTGTCTTTGAGCCGTTGCCTGGGTACCCTACATTGCTTGGTCGAGCGCGACGAAGCTCGTTGCCTGTGTTCCCGTGGCCCGCTGTCCACGAGACAAACCACATTAGCAGCGCTTGACAGTTAGCTTTCACCACTGTTAGATCAATCTGGATTTGTATCCGCAAATGGGTTGAATACCCCGCCTCTTCAGGTTCAGCATGTTACTTTTGGGTTCATGCTTGTTACGCTCCCTATCATAGGTCTCTTGTTTGCCAGCTCCACACGCCAGAAAGAGAATCATCCTCACTCAGAATGCACAGTGTGTCTTATGGGAGGCTGAACTCCTCCGAAATCTGGTTTGCCCTCTCTGGCAAGTGGCGAAACTCGTGAGCTGGAAGGAATCCAAGCCGTTTCAATGCAATCATCCCATCTTCCCTTCCCTTTTCCCACACTGCACTTTTCTTGTACTTCAGCATCAATATGTATTCAGCTCCTTTGTGCGCTTTGTGAAATTACAGCTTGCTTTCTGGGGATAATAGCATTGGATGATGGTCACAAAGGCAAAATGTAACTTGTCATAGCAAGACCAACAGACCGGGGGGGGGGTATGAGGGCTGGTGCTCTAACTCGACGTCCTTCAAAGCAGGGAGAGAGGAGGACAAACGCTTCGAAACATCTCTGGTGACCGGATGAGTAGTGTAGTGGTATCAATCTGAACACACACTGTCGGAGTGATGGGGTTGGTGCTAAGTAGTCATTTACCAACATGAACGCAGTGGGAGACTAACCTAGGAAGCGGGGGGGGGGGGGGGGGGGGGGGATGCAGGCAGAGAGAAGCAATAGAACTGGGCCCAGCTCCACACCAGGGCAAACAGAGAAGGTTCTAGGGGTTGTGAATAACAAATTAATTAAAACGGGAGCCAGATAGCGAAAGAAGGGTGAGAGGCGCATCAGGATCGGCGTCCGGGGGGAAAGAAAAAAGCCAATCAGGGCGCAGCGAGCTGTAAGCCCCATCCATTATGTGGCGACTGACAAGTTACCAGCAGTCAGGGATGGAGCTACACTTAATAAATCAAAGCTGACAAGTCCTCCTCTGCCCCATCTCAAGTACAGCTTCCCCACTTCCTCCTCCCTCCAGGCCATTAAGACTTAACCTTCCACCCAGCAGCCTGGGCTGCAAGGTACTGTCCAGACAGTCCAGGGGCTGGGCGTGCAAACATGAGGGAGAAAGGAATATATATATATATATATATATATATATATATATATACATGCATGTATATATATACACACAGAGAAAAAGAGAGAGAGACAGAGAGAGTGACAGATAGACAAAGACCGAGAGCTAGAGCAAGGTTGAAAGAGAGAAAGAGCGAGACAGAGTAGCCACACAGGTAGATCAGCAGATCTTCTGTTATTCCTGTGTAGATCAACATCATGAATTGTGTCAAACAGCATCTGCTGCACTGCCACGGCACGTCGATAGACGGATGGCACTCGACAAATGCCATTAATCCGCATTTCACAATTTGTGGCCCAATTACTCGCCATTTTGCAAAGTAGATTTCTTGGATACCTCGACTTTAATTAAAAGATAGTGTGTGCCTCCAACGGTGGAGAGTTTTTCATTAAGTCAAACATCTTCCACTGGGTGCTCAATTAGCACCTGCCAGGGAGGCAGAAAATATAAGCAACTAATGTGTAAACATAATTGCAGAGAAGTTAAGAGCCTTTTCCTTTCCTGATACAAAAAAAAAAACGTGTGCGGTGATGTACACCGTTTTCCTCAATTAAGAAGTCTTGTTTTTCTTTTTTCTTTTTTTCTTTTCTTCTGCAGTTTCTTGTTTGTAGTGAAAGTGGTCTTTGGGGAACTGTAACATTGAGGTAAAAAAAAGAAAAACTATTACCAGCACAGCTGTTTTTACTGGAGAACCCTCTTGAATCAATGCTAATCAAGCCCCTAAAGGTTGCAAATCAACCTTGGCATTCCAGCTCTCTCACTCAATTCATCTTCCTCTCCTGACAACAATCAGATGGAGCAGGAGGAACGAAGGGTTATACAACCACACACACACAAACACAGGCATACGCACACACACAATAACATGGCAGATTGAGATGCGAGGCAAGAGAAGGAAAAAGCGCTCCGTGATTGTCAGTGTGATTAAGGCCGCGACGAGCTGAGATCTGGCGTGTGAGAACGTTTCCATGTGAGGCAAGGAGGACAACGTGGCCTTGTCTTCTGGATGGAACAGACCTCTCTCGTCTCTCACTCTCTGGCTGGCTCCCAGATGGACTTTTTGACACGTCAGCTGTTTTAATCTTCTCTGTGATCACGACTTTGTCGCATATTCCAAGTATATCCAAGTGGGAGCTCGACACATTTCCCAATGTTGGAGTAGACATAAGTACAGCAGGCAGATGATTGTTCTCATAGTGAAAAATACCAATTACACCAGAGTAATTTTTCGCTTAAACTTCCAGGCAGAGCTTGAGATAAATGCAGTATAGGCCTACTAGTCACCTTTAATCCATCAAACATTTCCGGCTACTGTATGCCATAATCTGAGAAAGGTTCTGAGCCCTCAAAACTCCAACACTGTAGACCACCCTTACAGAATTGAAAGTGAAAACTGGATTTCTGTAGAAACACAAAATAGCTGAAGCAAGTACAATGTTTTTACACTCTGACATGAGACTTTAACCCCAGCTGTTCCCTCTAAAAGGGAAGCGAGATATAGAAGATGTGTTGCTGCTTGTCGAGAGAGAGTCTCGTTGAAGACAAAAAGTCTTCTACCGCTAAGCCAACCTAGTGCAAGCCGGAGCCTAATCTGGTGGGCTCATTTGATGCGTTGATTAAAAATTTATATTTGCGAGACTAACAAAATAATCGGTAGAGAAGTCTTTGAAGCTTGAAAGGTCACGCAACAGCTGAACTCACCCGGCTTCTGTTTTGCTCTCATTCCTAGGCAGATAAATGCTCCTTAGCAGAGAATCACACTGAAGTTGATTTGATTCCCTGCTTTTCAAAGGAAAGAAGGGATGCTGAGAACTGTGTGACCACACACACACACATACACACACACACGGATGCACACACACACAATCCAGTTAAGCTGTATTGAGGGCTGAATGTACCCTAAACGTCCTCCCTCTCACGACAAGATAATTACCGCCCTTTAAGTACGATAAGGCCACATTTTAATTCCAAGCTTTGCATTGCAGTGTGGGAGGTGATTGCCTTAAAAATGTCCTTCAACCAACTGGCCCAATACACATCCTCTGTGGGGGTCAGTACATGCACAAGACTCTCTGAGGCTGTCGCAAAACCCAAAAGAAGACATTACGCATACAGGACAAGGAACCTTTCCCATGCGATGCTAGCTGTTAGCATGTTTGACATTTGCTTCTCCCTCCATCCTCCCTGGCTTGGGTAATTGGCCCGCCTGTCCCTGGACCCAGGGGGGGGGACGGGGGGGAGGGGGTTAGGGGTGCGCAGGGAAGGGTGGGTGGGGGGGACGGGGGACAGCTGAGCGGCAGCAGGTATGCCTTCACAGGGCTCGGCATGATGAGGTCCCGTGAGGTCTGTGCATCTGCTGCTTCAGATAAGCTAACCTTGGATGCCACAGGAAGGGTTGGGGGTTAGAGAAAGATGGATCCCCTTGCACTCCTGGGTCTAATTCGACCGGAGAGCAGGAGAGAACTTCTCCCGGAGTAATACATGGAAATCCACAGGCCCTCGTCCCAGCTGTGGAGCCTCGGCTTTGCCGGGGGAAGGATAGGGAGGAAATGTTCATTTAAAGACAGGGGAGTAGAGCGAGGGAAACCAAGGGCGGCCTTAATCCCACGCAACTTTCCCCTTCAGGAGATTCGAGGATTTCCTCAGAATTTAAGTCCAGGGCATTATGCCTGAGCAAAAGCTGTAGCAAATACATTTTTGGGGCAAAAAAAGAGAGATGGAAATCCAGGATAAACTGTTCCGACACCAAAATAGTCATACACGTCAATAGAGCAACTTTGCTAGTTCTGTATTCTCGGGCCTCCACCAAAGTTGCATGCATACACCGATAGGGATTTAAATTTGAATCTCGCAGGGGAAAGCGAACTATCCATGTCAGTATGGTTAGAATGCCCCACCAGAGAATCTGATGACCGACAGATGGTTAGACGAACATTCTGATGTGCTTCTGGCCCTGGTCATCCTGTTTGATGTGAACAAGGCCATCTCATCCGAAAACAGAGGGAATACCACCCCCCCCCCTCCTCCCCCTTCCCTCCCCTCCCCCCCCCCTCCCTCCTCCCCCTCCCTCCTCCCTCCCTCAAAATAGACAAACTATTTCATTTTTTTTGCTAGCAGGAGCATGTTGAACAGACGCTTGGCTTAGAACAACACAAAGCAGCCACAACAACGACAACAACAGCAGTTGTAGGGACCATGGCCCTGGTAGGGATATGTGTGTGTGACATTTGTTTATCTGCAAGCCCACAGCCCACCCAGAACCCTTCCAGGAATACTCCCAAGCCTCCTTTTTAGTCTGTGCCAATTAGCATATCGCTACCAGTCATGATATAAACAACTGTTGATTTATGCCAGGCTGTTTATTGTGCCATGCTAGGGCAGTGCCAGTCTGAAATCTCTTGGACGGAAGTGTGTTTAGAGGATACAGGTGGAAACGATTATTTTTCTTTAAACCCTGTGTTTGTGTGAACGCATGGGTGGGTGGCCCGTAAGGACAATATTTAGAATTAGCTTCAGATGTAATATATTACCCATGGTGTGTTATCATGGTGAGTTATATTTTTGCGCACACAGTGTTTTCGTTCAAGCCTGAACAAACAGTCGAAAGCTGTTTACTTCAAATGGGTCTTTGATGTCTATCTCCCCAAAAATGTGTGTACCTCTTTGCACCACATTATTTCTGGACATGCCCATGCTAATGTGTATTACCCGTTAATATTGCATTACTCAAGCCAAAAACAATCTCAAACTAGTTCATTTCAGAAGCCTTGAGAATATGGCCTATTTGAGATATGGCACTTTAGCAGAGAGTGGCCCAGAGGCCAAAGCCACTAACAGCTGGCATGTGTGTGTGTGTGTGTGTAGGGGTAAGTGCATGTGTACTTGGCTTGAACACACTTGTGTGGCGGCGTGTGTGAGTGTCTTTGCTTGCACACCATTTTGGCGAGGAGAAAACATATCTCTTTGGTGAAGATATGGATGAGTGGGGCCAGAGAATTATTCACGTGGAGCTGTTTCTCTCCCTCGCTCTGCTGAGACTATTTTCCACAGCTTTATTCAAGGTCAAACAAGCCATCCGAGAAAACAGTAGCAATCTACAGAAAATAACCTCCTGCTCTCCCGTCAACACTTTACAAATCCTGTTTACTTCCCCTTTACCGTCGCTGTTCTATGTACTGTACTCACGGTAAAATGTAATTCTGTGTTTGAGTGGCCAGCCTCATAGCTGTGATTATTTTCTCCTTTAGCCTTAGCGTTTAGAGTGTCTGCCGAGGACACTGAGGGGAATGACGCTTGAAGGGGCCGTTGTCGGACAATGACCTCTGAAGGTGTACTTTGGGCAAAATGGAAATGGAGTCACCGAGCATTATGCTCGAGACAAAGGTGATCTGAGATCCACCTTTCCTGACGTTGTCCTCAATGTCACATGTCCCACCGTCGCTGTAAGCTAGTCCCCGTGCCCCTGCATGTGTCTTGATTAAAATACAGACGGGGCGCCTGTTCCCGAGGACACCTGTGTGATTGTGTATCTGCTTGACCTGTGGGAGGGAAAAGAAAGCACTGGATGAGGAGAGAGAGAGAGAGAGAGAGGGGAGAGAGAGGTGGAGAGAGAGAGAGAATTAGAGAGAGAGAGAGAGAGAGAGAGAGAATTAGAGAGAGAGAGAGAGAGAGAGAGAGAGGAGAGAGAGAGGAGGAGAGAGAGAGAGAGAGAGAAAGGAGAGTGAGAGAGAGAGAGAGAGAGAGAGAGAGAGAGAGAGAGAGAGAGAGGAGGAGAGAGACAGAGAGAGGAGAGAGAGAGGAGGAGAGAGAGAGAGAGAGAGAGAGAGACGGGGGGATTCTTGGGGACATTTGTCCCTTTCTCTGCCACGCCGCCGCCGACATCAGCACTGCCTTGACCCCTCTTGTCACCAATCTGTCACGGGCGTGAGTGACAGCGCCAGCAGGTCCCCTAACCTGCTTTAATCAACCTGTCACTCTGCATCACCCTAAACATAAGAGCCAGCGGAGGAGGGGAAGGGACATTTGTCTTTGCATTAGTTCACGAGAGGAAAAAAAAAAACGTAGATGGAGCCCTCCTTGAGGCCCAAAGGAGATCCATCAACATGATCAAATGGATTTTTGCACTGCCTAAAGGAACCCTCGGGAGTCGGGTGCGGCGGAAAGGAGGAATGGACAAAGGGAGGTGGGGAGGGGGAGGAGGGAACAGGGACAAAGCCCGGAAAATATAAAAGTGAAATATCGAAAGAGGTCCTCTGACCTTTGGCGCATTGCGGGAGTGTGCGGCGTCTCCAGGAGAGGCATGGGGTGTGCTGTGTGTGTACGTGTGTGTGTGTGCGTGTGTGTCTTGTGTGGATCCTTGGAACTTAAAAGGCTTGTGTTTGGAAGGACAACCAATCAATATCTGCAGTGGAGGAATACGTGTCGAGGGAGTCGCACAGTAAACACTGTCTTTGCTCTCGGTCAGCAGAGCTAGCATCGATGAATCGATGATACCCACATGATTATCATATGTTCAAATGCCATCAGCGAATATTCAGTGGTTATACGGCGTGTTTCCAATTAGGTATGCATCAGTTATCTAATGAAAAACATAAATGGGTCAATGATATTAGTTCCGGGTCCAATTCCATTAAATATTGAGAATAGCAATACTATCAGAGGTAATTTCCATAAACCCATCTGATGTTCACGGATTATTGTCTGTCTAAATAACGGAGCCAAATACATTGTTTGAAGAAACAATTGTGGCTCCATCACAAAATAAAGTCCTCCGAAAAGTTTAGCTACTCAATTCACTTGGGACATTCAACTGGCTGTGACAAACTGCTAGACTCTGGGAGTGACATGAGTAGCTTGAAGCCTCCTCGAAGGAGGGGGAGATTTGCATGGTTGGCTTCCGGTGTTAGCCATGCCAGCTCTCATAGGCCACAGGGTCATTAAAAGCTGAGAGGTGACCGAGTGGAAAACCGGATTGGATGGTGACGCCATGAAACAACACATCCAGGGCTGTCACACCTCCGATGGCTCAGGCTAACTGCTTTCCGGTCGTCGATATATTTTCCTGAGACCGAAGGATGGCGCGTCTCGCTGTTGTCTCCTCCCTGCTGTCATTTTCGATAGACGCAAGCAACCTCTTTTGTTCCACCTCTTGTCTTTTATGACTCACCGGTTCTGTTCTCCCCTGGCAACATCTTGCCCTCGAACGTGCGCGTACACAGGCTTGCACATTCTTCCCCGCCTCGCACCCTCTTAAGGAGAATATGTGCGGAAATTATAGAGGGGGCAGTGTTGCCCCAGAGTATGTTTGGCTGCTTACAGGTTGAAGGGCAGTCTGTTTTACTTTAAAAGCTTTTGCGGTCAGCAGAGTGACTTCCATTTCCTAACGCCCCTTTTGATCCTGCAATGACAGTGAGGAGGGGGGTAAGATGGGCTTCCGGAATCTCCTGTTTGAATGCATGGTGCATCACACCTTCCTCCTGTCTGTGAAGTAATCACTGACTTCAGTGATTAGTGGTAGCATAAGTACACTGTGATGAGCCTACTTGGACAAATCCAATCAAGTGAGACGTGATTACTTCAAGAAAGGGAAGAAGGAAGGATTTAAGTATTCAAACACGGCCCTACTCTCTTTTTAGACTCGCCCGACACGTCTACTCATCAAGGGCGAGAGAGAAGAAAGATGGGCTTCTGTCAGGAAAATAATGTTGTTTGTTCATTTCCCCCTCCCAAAAAACTCTCCAGCCAATCCTGTCACACATGTCTGAAAAGCGCTCTGTATGGGGTGGAACTCATCAGCTGGCTTCCACAACATGGACAAAAGCATTTCCATGGCTTTGAGTTGACGGACTGCATAATCAAACGTTGATTGTTGCACTCCGTTCACACGGTTGTCGGAGAGAGGCGGCTTTCTCGAGACTATTCTGGTGCTACAGCTCTCCCCTTCCTCTGTGGGTAAACGCGGTTAGCCAGCTTGCACACTAGTGCTAGCACCACGAGGCCACTGTGGCCCCTTTCAATTGAGCTCTCATCTTTTCAAGGACACACTTGTCTTCCTCCTCGTCCCACCCTGCTTCTCCTCTCCCCCTGGAACCCCCACAAAGGGACCCGGGAACAAACGAAGTAATCACCGGGAACTCTATTGCAATCCGCTCACTCTTCCTCACCTTTGGCTGTGATAATCTAAGTGGCCACTAATTGATTACCTGCTGAGGCTAAAAGGAGGGAAAAGGTCAGGGTACAGCACCCTGCCAAGGACAAACAGCACGGGTCGTCGGGAAAGGTCACTGCCCTGCCTTTCTGAGCGGAGCGAGGTGGAGGAGGATGAGCTGGCGAGGGCTCGGGGGAGACACAGCTTGAGTCATTTTGGGGCAGACGGTAGCGCTGCCTAAATAGAAGGGCTCAAGCTGTGCAGGCTGGCACAGGTTGATGACCCAGTCCTGAGACAAAGCCCAAAACCAGATCAGGTGGCTCCACTGTGTGCTGGCCAGACGGAGGCTTTTGATTGGTGGAGCTGCTAGAGGACTGGATGATGATTTCTTATCTGGGTGACTCATTGCCTTTTTTTTCACGCACTGATGCACAGTTAGGGATGATATGTAAATGATGGGTTTCCTTTTTCTGAACATCTTTCTGCAAAGCTTGTGTTTTTTGGGGGGGGATTAACTTTATTTAAAGGCTGCTTCCGCTCTTCATTACCTCACAGCAGAGCTTCCTCTCCCAACAGGAAGTCTTCCCCATAAGACTTCATGTCTCAGAGGATTTGAGTCAATTACTAACTGTTAAATACTGCAAATGGATTTGTGGAGGAATCACGGGTATTTTTTGGGCCATATAAATGAGCTTAGAATGAATTGTTTAGCTTGTGCCATCACATCCTTGGCTACCTGTAGGTGACAGTCGAACATAAGACTAATGATGTCTTATGTTGTGTACGCACCTACATCATATGCCAAGTATTTTTATGTGTTGTTAAAACCACATACTCATGGGAATTGTTTTAAACAAAATGTCATCTTCTGACAATGTAGGTACTTATCCATTTGATATTACACTGCAAGAAGTACTAAATTGCTACTAGATGAAGGTTTTTCATCTATATTAGCAGTAATTAGTCTCTAAAACTGGGTAGTAAAGTGACGCATTACCAACAATTATCCTACCAGCAGAATCATCTCCCACTTGTGCAGTCAACAAACAGGTGAGCCTCTGTGATTTTACTGTACTCAACTGCGCTTACGTCAAACTCCACAGAGGGTCCATTTGCTGCTGGTTGTTGCTTTTAGTTGAGGGAAGGGACTCTATCTCTGGCCTTTAACCACCTCCCTAAAACACGATGAAGTTTAACAGGGGCGACAGGGCCTTCCTCCCGGAGCCAGTCCCAGACCTCCTTTGTTTAACACACTTGAAAACAAGACCAACGTGTCCTTCAAGGGCAAAGGAAAAAAGGCTGAATAATTAAACGTCCCCCGCGCTGGAAGAGCATGACGATCACATCCCATCACTTTCACTTATCCACTTGGTTCCTGCCTGCCGTGCCGTCCTGGCCAACCATTAGCTATTCATTCAAGTAAGCCCCTATTTCCCCCATGAGCGGCCAAGCTTCGTTCAAGGTACAAAAAAAAAGAAGAAGTTGGTTAATAGTGTTTGCAGTCCTTGATTCACCAATGGGGGGCTTCTCGGTAGGAGTACAAGAGTGTCAAGTCTATGTGCAGAGAAAACGACTTTGCAGACACTGGCTGTACCACGAGGTTTCCCCTCAGGCTGCTCGTCTCCACAACCCAACCCTGCTATTCATGTTGCCATTTTCACTTTTACCAAGGGGGAGAAAGGGGGGGGGGGGGGGGCGCTCCCTGCATCCAACCCCAAAAGGCTCTCCTGTGAGGCAGCAAAGGTGTGAAGACTGAGTGAGGGCGGAATTCTGCAATCTTGGCGAGCAGAGGTGGAATACAAACGGGAGCTTAGCCTTGCACATGGACTGCCCCCCCCTCCTCCCACACAAAAACACACACCCCGACATGTCATCTGACACATCAGTCCACTCTCTCGAACACGTTCACTGACGTACGAACACCGTCAAATGCACACGCACTGTACACGCACGCTCGTGAACGCACCCTCTCTCTCGGCCCCTGAGAACTGCTTTGGTTCCATTTCGCTCTGTTACCTTTCACTTAGCTGGACCCACACTGACGTCTCCTGCTTGGTTTGCAACTTGGAACACTGTTTTATTGTTAGACCCGTGCTTTGAAAAGCATCTTAAAACTACAGTGAGGAGCTCTACCGTGATGCAATAATAAATAACAAATGATAAGGGATTACATTTAACGGATATGTCTATACGATGTTATGTTTACTTCCAAAATTCCATGCGCTATTTGTATCCCCCATTACTTGTTGTTCTAGCTGCACTAAGACCTTGCACTACTTGTTGCACGCATTATCCCGCTGCACTTTTGTTGCCTTGATGCACTTCCCGTGTCGCTCGCGTTCGCACATGCACTTTGTGCAGTCTCGCTTAGTCCCACTCAGTGTCTAGCTCCATGTCGTCGTGTAATTGTCTAAGTGTCTTATGTAGCACTATGGCTCAGGAGAAACGTTGTCTCGTGCGTCGTGTACTAGCATTTGTCTGAATGACAATGAAAAGCGACCACGACAACTGCTGTTACTGCTGCATGGACGCTACATTCTCTTTTCCTGACTCCAAAACGCGCGACGTATGAAGCCAGCGCCCTGCTCGCAGCCCACTGTACCTGGGGGATCCCCGAAATGACACGGCCCCCTCGATGCCTGCACAGACCTGGCAGCAAAGGTCTGCACTCAGGCGATTAGGCTGGACACCCATTGAAACCCAGACGATCATTCACTGCCAGGACCCCTCCATCACACGGTGGCTGACAGGGGATTCGGACCCACTGATTGATACTGGGTGTCATTTTGACGTGAACAGAATGTGATCTAGGTGGCATTCCCAACCCACGCAGCTTTTGTCGATATGTTGCTTGCCCAACAACAATTAGCAAACGGCACTCTTCACACACTGGGAAGACCGGTGAACCATCGTCACCCTTGATAACAAGCACGGGGAATGTAAGGAGAGGTGGTATGGCGAACTAAAGAAATTCAGCGCTCCAATTTCAGCCACTGTGAACACGGCAAACTACTATTAAACTGAAGTATTTGTTCGGCCAAGTGGAAGTCCATTGGGGCTCGAGTTGTTGAGGTGCGTCTGTTCATCTGGAGGTCTCGGTACTTCCGATGGATGGCTCAGAGACCTTCACATACAAATGGTATTTCAAAGCCGTGCCATTGTGATGTTGTAGCAGGACATCCATAAGCAGGGCCAACTGGGATAACGCTCATACATAAAGCGGTGTCACAAAACTGTCTTTATGTGCGACTAATGTGCTTCCTCCTCATAGGAATGACTCTACTGAAAGACTGCCGAAGACCTTATACATGGCATGGTTTGAAATTCTACTGAATTGTTTACCTTTCCATAGAAAAGCTCAAAAGAACTCAATGATTCCTCTTATGCCCAGGTATATTTAAGGAAATGGGGCATGGCATCCCTATGGCGACTTCAATCAAGTAGGTGATGATGAACACCTGGTGGAGGGGAGAGTTAGTGATGAAGCTGGTGAAGAGGACAGTTAGCCTATGACTGAGTACATTGATAAATGGGTGAGGTGGAGGGGGCAGGAAGGCACACACATAAACACAAATACACACACACACACATGCACACACAAATACACACACACACATTCTTTCTCTCCCTCTCTAGACAATGGAGTGATGGCTTGTAATTATTTCTTTAGTGGTCGACCATGTGTTTATCAGAATGTTAATGTGAGCATAATAACAGGCTCCGCATCGCGGCGGAGAATGTCAAGCCTGTCGGCCTGTCAATCAAGCCTCAAAATAGAATGGTAAATAAGCAGCCGCCGCTGCCACAGCGAGTGACAGACGGAGCCCACCGCAGCCTTTAAGCTGACAAATATCAGGCCAGAAAACAGGACGGAACTTTATTATATCAGGCAAAAAGAGTAGCAAGGAGGGTGGTCGTTTCAGCAAGAGAAGACCAACACAAAACCTTATCCTATAGAGTGAACAGGTGCACTCTGGGGCACTACAAAATGCTGTGAAGGGAGAAAAGAACTTGAAGAGAAAGGAGGAAAGGAGGGAAAGAGGTGGAGGTTGGGGGGAGAAAAAGAAAACGTCAGACTGTGAATAGAACAGTGGCAGAGTGTCTAGCCATGTTCAATTCCACGCAGGGAGATAGCAGAGAAAGCCAAAGCAGGCATCACTGCCCCGCCACTTGTAGCACCTATTGATTATTGTGTGTCCCTCTGGGAGTTACTGAACAACAAGGTAACAAAAGAAATCATGGACAGAATCCTTCACATGCCCAGCAGGTCAACATAACCTTTTCAGTACAAGATGACACAAAAATGAGAAACTTTTCTTTTTGTCCTTTGGCAGGGATTGAAATGGGCCAGTATTGAGTTTGGGTTATGACAAAAGAAGTTGTGTGCCAAGAATAACAGTCTAGAGTAGATGAATCTTGGAATCTTAGTGGTTAAGACACATTTCCTGACACTGCTCACTGAATATCGTCATTTTCACCTGGCTTGGCACGCGGGACCACAATAGAATTCTGCAGGGTTGTATTTTGCTGATCAACCAGCCTGTAGTTCTCAGCCAGTATCTTGACACATCGGTGTTCACTATGCTTTGTCATGACTCTACAATATCCATACTATAAAAAATATACAGGGAAACCGTACCTCCCTTCACCAACCCCACCCTACAGGAGGCAGTATATCCGTCTACCTCTCTTCACCAACCCCACCCTACAGGAGGCAGTATATCAGTCTACCTCCCTTCACCAACCCCACCCTACAGGAGGCAGTATATCAGTCTACCTCCCTTCACCAATCTCACCCTACAGGAGGCAGTATATCAGTCTACCTCCCTTCACCAACCCCATCCTACAGGAGGCAGTATATCAGTAGCGACTCATCTGTCTTAGCTTCCATAATCAGCTGCCCGCATGACGGCTCTTATCTGCTTTGTCTTATGAAAGGAGTGAACCTGATTATCACCGTCTGTCAGACAGATTTTACTCTGATTAAACCAAAGATGTAAACTTAGGGGGGGTTGCAAAGCCAGGCAGGCAGGGCAGCGAAGCGGGGGGGGGGGGGGGGTTCTCAAGGGGTGTGACAGAGTATCGCACATACTTCAAACGCCCTCCATCTAGTATTAACCCATGCTGGTTTTCAAGTGGTTCCTGCTGTTAATCGGATTAGATAATGCACTAAGATTTTGGAAGCACCTACCTTTAGCAGAAATACAGAAAATGAAACATACTATCACACACATTTCCGCCTTAGTAGTTTTGTTGCACAGGTACTTCATCCAGACAAGGTAGGGGGATTGAACCCGAGAAAGTCAGACACTCATCAAAGTCAAGACTCTTTGAAAGAAACTTTTGCTAAGTCTTCCGAAGGCTCGTCAAATCTCATTTTGTCCTGGACCTGTGTTGTTATGGTTCTGCGACAACACCACGGTCAAACTTCCATTGCTAATCAATCCCCAGGTCACCCAACACCATGTTTCCTCCTCATATTGTTTCATATCTGGACAGTAATAATGCACCTGTCAGACATCAAAGCTCTAATTACAATCAGACAGCCTATGTCGGTGGGTGTATGTGGGTTTGTGTGAGTCTGTTCATATTTCTAGGTCGACTTCGATCTCTACCTACTGAGGCAAGCCAGATCTAAAGCTGTCAGTCAGTGAGCCCCACGGCTTGTGGAAGCAGACCCTGGCTTTTCTCTGGCGGCAAGGACACTGTGAGGCACTGGCTTGCTCACCAGTGTAAATCTTTAAACAGAGGTGTCACCTCTGTGGATTGGAGAGAATGAATGTCGCGGCCCTGAGGTGGAGAGGGTGGCAGCAGGCGTACCAGTGTAAAGGGAACAGCACTGAATGGGGTTAACCAAGCAGCAGCGTCTTACAATAATCGATTCTTAATTTCATGCCGAGTGCCTCAGATTAATCTATGTGGCAAGAGAGGGGAGCGGGGAGAGAAGGAGGAGAGCAAGAGAGAGAGAGAGATGGGGAGAGATAGGGTGAACTTTGGGGGCCTTTTAACGTGGCAGGCTTGTAAAATGGCAGCCGGGATGGGTGGAAGAATGGAGGATGGCTAAGGAGGGGTGGAAGTGAAAGGCGGGGGGATAGTAAAATGGTGCATTGGGCAATTACAAGATGAGGGAAGTGCAGAGGTCTTACAACATTATCTCTCTTTCCCCCTTAGTATAGACTAATGATAGATTAAAACGTAATGCAGAGGAACTTGTCTTCTGGAGGAAATGATCAGTCAATCCTCTTTATTGTTTGAACAGTACATCTTGTGATTTATCTTTTCATAGAAGACTGCAGATTGACAAAATGCAATTTTGCCCTGCAAAGCAATGGGATATCTTTCTGGTTGAACAGGTTGATTAATTTCTCCACACACAGTGAGACTCATTGCAACACATGTATAGTATGGGGAAACAATGACGTTTTTGTATAACTGATGGCCTAAATATATGGGGGTTTGCTTTTATAAGCTTTTGAAAAAGCCAGCACGGATACAAGTATCGGTTTGTAGTGAGAGAGACTGTTAAATGTTCTCTTGAGTAGATCATGTTATCTAGTTCTCCTACAGCGTGACCTTCATCCGTGCAACGCCCCAGCACACACACACACACACATTGACTAATCACCAAGTCCAATCCAGCAAAGAAAAAAAAGAAGAAAAAGAGAATCTCTATCTTAATTGAGTGCAGCAGTGTAGTAGGAGAGCATCTATTCTCACAGCTTAGGGGGACGTCTCTGTTATTTACCAAGTCAGTTGTCTAATCACTGAGGCTGGTAAACAGCCAATGGGGAGGGGTAATGCAATCTCCTATGCTACTCATTCACGTCTTATAAGAGCCTGTGGGGGGGAAAAGACATTGATGTACCACATTCATCATCCATGACTTGCCAGATTGCTGTACTCGGTGCCCCATGTAAGGACACGCCGCATGCTAACGCCATACATCTCTATATGATAGATACACTGTGCGAGGTTGTCATGGCGCAACACCCAAACAAATAAGCCACGCACACGGAGATCTATCTCGGTGGAACGGGAACCTGGTGTCTGGCATGGTGCCGACGTAGGACTGATGGAGTCGTTGACCTTGCGTAATTGAATCATAACTAACTGTAATGAACAATCAGCGGGACCGCCCACCTGCTAATGAAGTGGGTGCGTGCGAGCGAGAGCGCGGCCCTCCTCCCCGCTGAGGCAGTCATGGCCTCTAATGGGGGGCCTCCGTCTCCCAGAGAAGCCAGATGAATCACCCAGCGGCAGACAGGGAAATGAATAAGGCGTAGATCAACTGTATGGGGATATAGGGGCACCGTTGAGGGAGTCTGTACCAGCGACCTAGCAGCAGTCGAAGTGGAGCCCGGGACAAGAGCTTAGGTCGCGCTCGGCTAGAAAATGTCTCTTTCCAGTCAGGGTTTATCAAATGAATACTGCCGACTGCTCACTCGGGGGACGACAGAGCGGCGCGAATCTCATAATGTTACTTTGTGGAGGCATTTTACAATGTATTGTCAATCTTTAAAATGTTTTTCTGGAAGTGCTTGAGGCATTGTAAGTGGGGGTGGGAGGCGGGTTGGGGGGGTGGTGGGTAGGTTTAACATTTGAAAATCTGAATTAGGTGCTCATGCTTTTTTTCTCTGTGCCATCGACGTTACCTGCATTATGAGACATTACGTGATAGTAAGCTGGTACTTTTCAACCACCATAATAAAAAAAAAAACTATTTCGATTTTCTTTTTACCTCTCTTACATATCTCCCACTTTGCTCAACTTCCACTACACACTTGTTCGTATCTCAGAAAAGGCCTGCCTTTTCACATAATAGAAATATATGTGTGCTATCTAACACCAGAGTCTGTCAAGTTCCATTAGTTTCCAGTGATCCCATTTTCCAGTGTGGATCCTTGCTCTGTAGCTTGCAATGATGAAGTCACTTAAATGGACGACTATTGTGTCTGCTGGAGATAGATCCAGAAAGTGATCGCCGTTCCCTGACTGTTCATGCGTACCTTGGTCCGTGTTAGTATAGTACGACCAGTACGTAGAGCTGTACTTGGTCGTACTGGTAAGCAGTACTATAGTGCATTAAATAAAACTAGAGATGATAAGACTAGTAAACCTATAATCCTGGGATAATGCTTTGCAACTGCAGAATAAATGATGAGAAAATGGAGGTGAAGCAACAACCAACACCAGTATGTTTGTCTGACCTTGAGAATAACAACAACATATATTTCACCATTTATATTTGCACCTTTAAAGATTGTGTGTCTCCGCTTTTTTCTTAGCTAGATAAGTGAAAACAAGTGCAGTTGCAATGTTCGCCAGCGAATGAACACCGCGGCAGAACGGCAGCATGTGTGAAAGTGTTGAAGCCTGCAGGGTCGGATATGTATCTTAATTGTGCCGAAAATTTAAACTTGCTAAGTGAACAATTAAAAATTGAGGACCGTGCTTAGAAACATAAACCGTCTTTTAAAACGTCAATGATTCCCTCCTCCCTCAGTAGGGTTTGGATATATCTTTCTCACAGTGATGTGCAGATGGAATTAGAGATCTCTGCAGTCAGCGCGTTTTAAGTGTGTTCCGGTTAACATCCCTTGAGCACTCTCAAATAGGGTGGAGCGCATGTCAGTCCGTTGCATGTTAAATGCATACAGTAGAGGAACAATCTTGTGTCGAGATATGGATCTAGGCGCCTGGAAATTCAGCCGAGCACAGCACATCTCTTACTCATCCATATCACATTCCACTACTGAATTCCCCAGTCAACGCGTCTGTCTTGCCTATTGCCATAGCAACTTCCACAAAATATTCCCTGCACACTTGGTGAATGCTTGGGGTCCGCACACCCCGTGTTTACCGTCTTTATCTCCGGTCCAAACTACAATACAGATTGGTCCTATCACTTGCTGGAATAAAGATATGAATGTTCTGTATGTGCAGACATGTACCAGCGTTAGACCATAAGGCTTCTCCAGTCCCTCCAAGCTGCTTATAATGAAAACCCCTTGCAGTGATGCTGGTCATAACTACAGTGCATAAGTCAATCCGGTAAAGCAGACTATAGGTTGCTTTACCTCCTATGAAACAATTAAGTGGGTATAATTCTTCTCCCCTGATCCATCACATAGAGTGCCTTAGCAGAAGGGAGAGGGATAATATGTGGACACATCTGCTTCCCTGCGGGAACTGGCCAATAGGAGAGCTCCTCACTGAAAGGTCCCTTTAAAAAAGCTTCTTGCCTGTGAGCTGGCCCACTAATTGATAACAACATTATAGGTTTAGTGCAGACGTTTGTGTGGAAGAGACAAAAGTGGAATGTCTCACAAACTAGTTTCCTGTTGCTTGCCAAAGCGGGGCACATTATAGAAGAACTGGCAATAGTCTCTGTATCAGGCACTTGTTTAATATTCATAAGAGTGCAATGGGGAGGATTATGAGGAATGCCAAAGGATAATGATTGTCTTCAGCTGTGATTTGATGAGGCGTCGTGAAGCTTTCTCTACTTCTCTCTCCAAGACAAAAAGTCTTACGCAGAGATTGAAGGGAGAGGACATACATAAACACATTTCCCTGTATTATTCTACTGTTTAATCCTCTCTAAATTCAAAACTCCAGGGCTACTTTTATTTGAAAGCCACTCTCGACAGCAGATGCATTGTCTGTCTCTGTGACCCTGTGCCATTATGAAAAGAAACGTAAGAAGTTTGGATTGTGTGCCTGTTCCCTTGTTCTGCAAGGACACAAACTCGTCAGTCCTTTGAGGGACTTAAACTAAGTTGTCCCCCTGAGTTCTTCCAAGTTCAATAAGCCTAAAGAGCATGATTACATACACAGAAACATTTTAGATTGAAAAATGAAACATCCTCCCAAAGGGATCAAATGATTTGTAGAAATAGGGCAGGAAATCAAAAAGTTATCAGAACTTCAAAGATGTCAACGAAAACTTCTTTGAGGGATTGGTCGGTGAATACATAATGTCCTAGTGGATATCCATTTAACTATCACCCGTGCACTTCAGAAAATCAAATCATATATTATGTATTTGTGTTAGATTCACACTGGAATTAAATAAACTGGTTTATAAAAAGTAGGACACTTCTATTTGATATCAAAGCATCATACCACATAAATGGTATTGCATTTCTGTACATGTTCAATATTTTATGACCAAGACAGTATCCTGTGTAAGGTGTCAAAGGCTTTCACTAATACACACAAGCTTCTGGCAAAGTGACAGCCCGAAACTTCCTCATCTTCAGGCTTTGTTTTAAGTCATTCCCAGTCAATCGACATTCCAAAGCAAACCAGAGGGGTCGAAATAATGAGAGAGAACCTGGGGCCCGGACGAGAGATTGTCCAAGTGCATCACGCAGCATCGGCTAACAAATTGAATAAACAAACAAGACGTCGATAAAAGCCCTCCTGTTGGGAGAGTGACAGCCGGGGCCAAGTGGAGACAGCCCCTCCGCCCATCTCCTTCAGGCCCCGAAGGGCTAGATGGAGGGAGGGAGGCAACAGAGAGAATCCTCCCTTTAGTCTGGGTCCCAGATAGGCGGACAGGCCGTCAAACAATCTAAGGCTCTTGGGATGGTGAAAACTAAAACAGTGGAGAAGGGTTGGCCAGTCCGGCCAGCACACTACACTCAGCAAGCCTAGCTTTGGCATTTAAAGAGATATCAGAAGCAAGATACCAAGTTAAATGCAATGGGAACAGTACAAAGTTGTAGACTATTGGAGCAAAAAATCATTAAAAAAAAACTGTGACACTTTCTAGAGTGAGTGAAACATTGATGGGTTTGTTTCTCGCCAGGACAAGGATAGAATAGGGCTTGTTCTGTAGCCAGGTCATTCACAAAGCCTATCCAGGGGGTTGAGTCAAGAGGAAATTGCTTCTTTTTCGTCTCAATTTTCAAAGCTTTTAAAGTGGCCTGTTTGTTTTCCAACCTTCCTTTGCACCAATCCTTACGAGGAAGGTATTGGTGGGTGACCTCTCCAGCGGTCACAACAACCTTGAACAACGGGATTGTGGGAGATAATAGGAAGTAGAGTTGGGGGTTCCGGAAGATTGGATTGATCAGGCAAAAGTCTCGATTCATTTCTTTCATCGAGGTCCCTCATCCTATCAAAGCCAGCAGTAAGCCAATTCCTATTTTAGATCACTGACATTGGCCTGAAATCCTTTGTTTTAGAAGGGCACCTGGTATAGATTTAGCATCTTACAATACTCACCTTAGACAAGACGGACTCAGGTAGGTAAATCTGTACGCCGTAATAAGAAATTATGTACAGAAACTCTTTCAATTGACAGTAAAACGTTTGATATATATTTTTTAAACCAAATAATCAAGCAGAGCCACCGTGAGGTGTAAGGTCAGAGATCGAAGAGGACATTCCATTACTGTGTAAGTGGCAAGAGTTTGAGAACATAGGCTTTCTAATGAGCACACTGGATCCATGCCACCAATATGTGCTGCGATAGAGTTCAGGGGTTAGTGAGGGTGGGTGGAAGTGCAGGTCTTACAGTGATGTTTGGGTGCTACGTGGATTAAGAAGGTCTTAAACTGAGTGCTGCAGATTGTCAGGATTTAAGGATTTGGTGGGAAGGATTGACGGGTGGAGCATGTGGCTCAGGGTGGAGATTGAGAGCAGATGGCTGTGATTTGGGCGCGATTATCCCGCCTGTATTGTCACTGATCTCCATCATCCTGTTTCATTTTCCCAGGAAGCACAGCTCATCTCGGACACCGAATCAAAGCGCCACAATCCCCAGCGATGGACTGCTCTAATGGCAGGATTGAAGGTGCCTATCCCTCTCGTCGTTTGGCATATCTATACCTCTCTCTGTCTTTCTCTTCCTCTCAGTGTCGCTCTCCACGGCCACATCTCCATTGCACAATTGGAAGGTTTGAAACCGTTCCTGTCACCTTGTCTCTCTGGGTTGTTTTCTTCCCCTTATCTCTTAATCACCTCCACGTCAAACACCCTTACTTTGTATCCCATTCAAACCTCTTTGGATGGGAGTTCTCCAATGTCCCCCTTCAACTCAGACCAAGAGATTACGGCCTTGCGCACTTGTCGGGTGGCTACTATTTTAAGCCTTTCAGAGCGTTAAGCCGCGTGGTGCGCAGGTGAGATGGATGCTAATCGCAGCTTTAAATCACAGACATTCATGAGAAACATGGCATCACACAGAGGTGCCAAGGAGGCTTGTGCCAGAAAGCTATTGCCAAAACCCCATGCAATCCATACTAAACTGTCACAAGTGGTCATTCTCACATTCCTTTGGAACAACAGCGAGACAGAGAAAGAAAAGAGGAAGATAGAAAGAGGGAAAGAGTCGGATGGCAAACACTTTTTATCCCAGTTATGAGCATATGTATCAGTTCTTGGCACAGCAAGGGGCATTAACAGCCAGTTTCTATCTAGTGTGATAATTTGTCCCCAATGCCTGGGTCACAGTAAGGCCAACCAATCTTTCTCACACGGCACACTTAAAACAAGGTTAATCCTCTTTCTGTCCGCGCCTTATATAGGGTGCACTAATCTGAGGGCTCCATTTAAAAGCTCAGAGAGGGGTGACTCGAAAGCTTTAGAGCGGCAGACGTGAAAAGCTCACATTTGAAGCCCAGAAACACACACACACACACTTGACAGACACAAACACATGCCACCACAAAACAATCTAACAGGTTTAAGAACACTGATACAATTGAGACAGTCATTTGTCCACTGGATCTTCTCAGTTAATGCCACAGATTGTTTTTCAGTAAACAAAGACATTGTCAACTCCTCAACTTAGTACTTGCATGCTCTTCACCTTTGGGCAAGAGCTGTTTTGTTTGAGATCAATGTGGCATCAGCGATTTGGTTTATACTAACTTTGACTCTTTTCAGAGAATATGTTCCCTTCCTGACGGCCTGTTAACTTTAGAACTGTCAATCACATTAGCTAGACTCAGCAAAATAACAAATTAAAACAACGGTTTCTCTACCAGTGGCCTTCCATTGACCGGTCAATGTCCCTCTCACCTTCTATCTCTCTTTCTCTCATTCTCTCCTCTCTCTCTTCCTTTCTCTCTTTCTCTCACCACCTCCCGAAGATGTTTCCAACCTCATTCAAAGAAGGCACAATGAATCCAATCCACAATGCACCAGAACCCCATAAACTCCAGCCCCCTCCCTCCCTTACCCACAAGCATGCCGTCTGTTTTGGCAGAATGACATGTACTATATGCCGTTTGATTGATCAGCGGCCAATCTTCCTGACAAGACCCTCCGAAAGAAACACTGCCTGAAGGATTTACGCCGACGAATGGTGTGGAACCGCCCCCGCCACCATCACCTCCTTGATTCGCCCCCATCCCCATTTCCACACCCCGCTCCTTATCCCTCCCCAGTCTTGTCTGATGGGACATGTCAAGAGGGAGGAGGGGTGATATACAGGGCCCAAGGCAGGTGGCTAGCACAGGGGCTCTAAATTTGGAGGGGCTGGCACCTTGGTAATGGGAAGAGAGAGGGGCAGTGGAAAGGGCCAGGCCGATATTGTGGGAGCCTGATTGGATGGACCGTGAGAGCTGCCTCTCTTTGTGCTACTGTAGTTGAATGGGCGCAGTGGATTTTGCAGGCTGGATTAGAGTCGCTGCAGTTTCAATGTCCGCATGAACGTATGAGACGACAGCACGGCATTTGGTCTGAGTCCTACATCAGAATTGTAACCGAGTCCTGAAGAGTAAATGATTTGGAAATTGGTATCTTGTTTTTCCACCTTTTTTCACCCTTGAATGCCTCCATCTGCACACATATTTTTATAATATCTAAAATATACTATATATATTTGCTGCAGTGACTTGAATTAGAATCCAAGTGCCTACTGGCCAAAACAAATCTTAAAATGCTCTGATAGCTTTTACATTTAATCAAATGGGTCATATTGTGTGTGTGAGTGTGTGTTTGCATTTGTTTGTGAACCAGTAGCGTAGCCACCAGGGGAGCCTGAGGGGCCCCAAGGCCCCCTCATTTACATGTCCCCCCACCTCCCAGATGTATTATTGCTTACAATAACAAATTAAGGAATTGTTGATTTGTTTGAGTTTTTTAGTTGCCCCCTAATTTTAAGATAGGGCCCATCCCACAATACTGGTGTTAACTTCACGGGACCTTTTCCTCTTGCAGTACGGCAGGAGTAACCTGTGCTGGAAGGAGCTGACATCCTTCATGTTTAGGGTTGTATCTCTGCTGAAACATCATGTGAGCCAACAGCACAAGAACACGCTTTCTCCATCTGGATGCCTGAGTTATGGACGTCTCGCTGAAGCCTCCTGTTCTGATTGTCTCGTTGACATTTCACAAGAGAAAACGAAACCGTTTGTAAAAGGTTGAGTGTATCCAATGAGTAGCGACTGACAAACCCTTCCCTGATAACCAGGTGTTTAGCAGAGCAAGTAGCAGAGAAGAGACCCGTGCCACCGCAGAGGTTAAATACATTTCTGCTCTCAATCGTTAAGTATTCCCTTGAAATGAGATCATATGGCAAAAAGGACAGCCATTTTTTTTGTGCCACCCTCATTCCCCACCTTGATAGAGGACTCTCCCTCTCTCTGTGTGTGGAATATTATTATGCAAACGAGTTGTTTGCCTGTGAAGAATACATTTCAAGCCGTACTGTTGGAAAACATTTTGGCTTCCGCCTTGGGAGTTAATTGAGTGCTCAATGCAGTGCTCTGTTGATTCCTACACACACACGGGTCCTATGAGGAGTCATCTGAACCCTCTCGCCGTTTGTGTGCCAGGGTATAGTCTGAGTGTCACAGGGACCCAGCTGACAGCACGGACCCTGACCCAGGGTCAGGGCTGACGGGGGACGTCTGCGAGCGGCAGTGTTAAAGGCCCACCCAGGACCATGAATGAAGAGGGAGAAAGTAACTAGCCTCTCTACCTTCCACCTGCTGTCACCTCGTCACCATCTCCAGAGACTGGATGTGTTGACGAAAGCTGGAGAAAAAAGACTGTTTGGTGGTGAGGGTGGGTGGGGGGGGGTGGGTAGGGGTGGGGGGGACGTTGTACTTTGAAGGTGAGGTTATCTCACTCTTGGGACAGCTCGTAGACATCTCATTGTGATCAACTACACACATGCCCTTGATCAAAGGCAGACACACTTCTCACTACTTGAACAGGCCTAATAGGAAGACACTCTTCCTTGAGATGGCAAAGTACCGCCACAGACATGTCTATTCAACGCTGTTGCAATTCCCTTTGGGATGAAAATGCAGTTCAAACAAACTTCCTTCCTGACAAATTAAAACCCATGTACCGACCAAAGACATGTTTGTCACAGCTTGTATGAAGAAGTGTTAGCAAGTGAAAGCAACATATTCTGTCAAAGGTATCGTGTGTGTTAATTTGGAAAATGCCGAGAGGGAACCTTCTTTGCCTTTTAGTTCCATTGATTAGAAGCTGATGGAATCTATGCTGAATTGCGTGCGAGCTACGCCGCTAGCTTACAAAGCCTACTTTCCTTTGTGGCAGAAGCCTGACGCAGCTTCTCTGCTCTGTGGAACGTTAAGTTCAGTGGCAGAGAGTCTAAGCTGCTGGTCACTGTACCGCTGGAGTGAATTCAATCGCCACCGTTAAACGACTCGTCATTCTATGTTTTCTTTTCTCTAAGTTAGATGCGAGACATGTAGCATTTAGCCCTTGAGGTCCAATAGACGAAGTTTCAAACATTCCCCACACCGGGGCGAGACAGACAGGTCATAGGACGGCAGGGACGATGGTCCTTTTTCTAGCTCTCTGCTGTTGACAGACCAGACACACTTTGCGTGGGTGGTTAGGCTACACTGTGGATACTAAGACATGTCTGAGGAAAGACCGGATGGCCGTTGTGCCGTGAATTCCTTCCGTTCATTTGCACTCGCGTCTAAGGAGCCAAGGTTAAATCTAAAGTGAATATGACAAGTCTCTATCATGTCCGCAGGGGGTTTGTCTTGTCTTTCCCCAAAGACTCAAAGAGCCACTATCAGTCATTTCTCCGTGGAACTGTCAGGGGAGCCATATGTTGGAGATGTTCTGTCATGTCGCATTGCTTGAACTTTAAGATGTTCCTGATGTTTTCTGTAGCCTGGGGTGGGGGGGGCAGGAGAGTGGCGGAGGGGAGGGAGGGTGGGACGAGACACGCTGGTGTTTCCTCCAAGGATTCTCAGGTCAGGTGGAAGAACGTGTCTGATGTAGAGTTCATCTCAATACTGGGATGTTTTTGCTTATTTATTTATGTATTTTCAACCCCCCCCCCCGTCGACACGTGCTCCCGTAGCGTGCGCTGATTCGATTTCCCAGCTCTCACTCTGGCCCCGTGACTTAATCAGGCTGACAGACTGTGCACGCCTGGGGAAAGTCTCTCTCTGCAGTCCCCTTTCTCTTCAACTGTACGCTTCCCATGACAAACTCACTGTGGCACCTTTCGCAGTGGTCTCTGTCGAGACCTCCCGCAGAGCAGCAACACCCCGCGCAAACACACGCACAAATGTGCACACACACACACACGATTGAAACATAGACGACACGCTTGCAGACTCACAGCAAACACCCTTCTCCCGGTAGACTCACAACTCACATGCAAGTTGCTTACTTATGCATTTCTTATCTGAGTAGTGAAAAAGGCCTTTGTGACTGCGATGGCTGATGCACTGTTGCTTTGAGTCACTCTCAGATTAGCCTTGCTTAATCCACATCTCATGTAGTTGGATCTTGCTCTCCAGTCCTTTTCAGAGCTCATAATAAAAAGCAGCAGAAAAAGGCATTGGCACAGGCTAGCCTTGGAAAGAACCCAGTACAGTGGAATCCTATAAACAAAGTGGTCCTGAGAGGAACTTCAGTCAGCGTTTCCCACAGAGTCCAGTCTTTGGCCAGTGTTATGTTCTCGCATCAGCATTTGCTAGGAGATCTTAAACATCACAGCTTACTTTCTCTGGAATCTTCTAGAACATTTTATTGGCATTTATTTGACCGGTTGCTATAGTTTCCTTCAACACAGGTTATACAAGTTTACAGATTAAGGGCCTTCATGGTGCAGCATAACTGGGGAAATCAGAGCCAATTTGATCATATCAGTTCTGTGATTTTGTAGGTTTGAAATACTGTTCGAACATGTGATGCACAGTTTATTTTCATTCCACAGATATCACGGTATCAATGGCATGTGTACTTTTATCTGTGTTTCTCTGCTTCTGTTATGAGTATTTTGAAGCAAAAATAAATATATATAAATATATATATTTATAAATATATATATTATATAATATAAATAAATAAATTAAAATGTTGCCTCAAACCACACGTTTCATATTGTAGAGAGCTTAAAATAAATTGAGGTTGGCTTCCCTGGGTGTTGATCTTCTCCGACACCATTTAACCTCCGTCTGAACCACAAGCTGCTGGCTCTTCACTCCGCCTCACCACTCCAAGCCTTTCTCCTATCAAATTATGTTAAACAACACACACCTGTCACTTCGTATTCTTGAAAATGGAGCTGTCTTTGTTCCGTTTCCTATACCTTGGCACATCCCGTCATGCTGTCTGAGAAGTTGTCTTATTCATCTCCCCTCGCTCCCTACCTCCCCCGCGCTCTCTTTTTTTAGCTTGTGTTCCTCATTTTGCTCTTTCCCTCCATCCCTTCCTTCGTACATAAGTCAGAGAGTGAGGATGGCTCCAGTTTTTTATTTTTTTTATTTTGGGGGTTTCCCCCCTTGACCTGCCTCTCTGACAGCAGTCTCTAGGTGGGTGGTTATCATGCTGATTGCACCTGACAAACTCTCTCCCCCGACGTTCAGCTCATCTCTCTACTTCTCCTGTCTCTCGCCGGTTCCCTTCCACATGTCTAGGCATTTTAATGACATATGCTCGCAGGCTTTCTCCAGCGTAGCTGTATGAGTGGAGCGTGTCTCCCCTCAGAGCTGGTGATGTGCATGTGTGCATGCGAGGCGGGAGGACAGAGAAGGTTGCACAGCAATGAGGCCACTGAGAAAGGAGAAGTCAGAAGTTTTAAATTTTTTTTGGGGGGGGACAATTTTTTCTATCGCCGTTTTCATTAGAAATGATGACGCTAATGAAAGCATGTTTTCCTCTCCCTCAAAGTGGCAGTTTGCCTTTGGTCATGCCCGGCGTCAGAGCCTCTCCGTCGTTATCGTCCTCCTTCTTTCTTCCAACCTCTTTTTCTCGTATTCCTGCACTGATAATTTCCACTTTATTTCCATTAAGGCTGTTTGTTCACAGCGGTCTGTCGCTGTAATTTATTCGAACTGTCGGTCTAACTGATGTGGCACCCTGTCTCAGCCTCACTGCACCAACGTACACACACATTCCTCTCTCTCTCTCTGTCTCTGTCTCTCTCTCTCTCTCTCTCTCTCTCTCTCTCTCTCTCTCTCTGTGGATGTTGCCCTACTTTTTTTCGGGTGGGGAGAGGAGGGAGACATTACAATGAAGGCAGTGACACAGCCGGCCCGACCCCGCCATGGTAGCACTCGTAGACACAGTGGCCTGTTGGAGCTGCTGCCGTGCAGGCTGCTCACCTCATGGGATCTCCTGGTGAAAATCTGGTTCATGTCTCGGTGGGGACCACCACAGTTCCTGGTCCATCATTAATTCAGGGATAACAGATTCTGAAAGCAACAGCTCTCTTTCCTCCCTCTCCATCTCTCTCCATCTCCCCGTCCCCCCCTCTCTCTAATGTGGTACACGAGGGAAAGATCGCAGTTGCGTGTAACCTCCTTGAACCCATGTTGAACTGACACATGTCAAACCACAGTTCCCAACAAGACCAACCCCCAAAAAAGCCCTTTGAGTGAACAGCATCACTGACGTTGTCTGGAAAAATAAAATAAAAATCTTATCCAGGAACATCAAATGTCCTGCTTTATTTCCGCCTGTGTGCCTCTGATATCTTTGCATCCATTACCTGCTGTGGATGAGGAAATCAGAGCATCCCTTCTGCATGTTCCAATTCATCATCCCACCTCATTAAGTGCAGAAAGCATCGGGGTGCCTGTTCAGTGAGTAAATGGCCAGTGAGTTTGGCCTCCTTAATTGGACACGTGGCTTTTGATGGGGTCTGGTGTTCCAATTCGGCTGAACTTCCGGAGTGTGAGAGAGGGGTCGTGCTCCTGTCGTACGGTCTCAGAAGTGTGCGACCGTTTCCCTTGAAAGACACCTCAAAGGACCCGCAGACCAAGAAAGACCCCCGCAATCTTCACCTTCTCATCTCCCATCACCTTGCACACCGTCTGTCTCTCTGTGTGGTGATGCACACTTCCTTTGTTGGAGGCTGTTTACGTCGAGATGAAAGACGTGTGTTTGTCTGTCTTTAGAGTGAGGCTGAAGACAGGAATTCACTCATGAAGCAGAGGCGGATCATTTTCCAGTTTTTGGTCGTAACGAAGGAGGAAAACTAAGTTGGGTGCCTCAACAATAGACGTCTTTGGATTGACAATTACTGTACATCATTCAAGGACCCTCTGCCTCCACAGTATGGATGGAGCTTGTTGGCACGGTTCCTTTCACAAAAATGGTGGCGGGAATATCGAATGCTACGCCAGCCTCTGTTTCTATTCAAATGAGAAGGAAGCTTGTTTGAAATGACTCGTTGTATTTGCTGGGGATGTCGTCATGTCAGCCGGTTTGGAGCGACAACAGCTTGGGAGTGACGGTGGAGTACACGCCATTAGATCTCCCCCCAGAGGGGGAACACATCCATCTGGACGGTACTCTCAGGGCGGCTGGCGATCAAATGTGCTCCACCCACAAATGTTATCTCAAGTCCGTCAAACTTCACCTTCCGTTTTTTTAAGGGCTTGCCTTTTTGTGAAAGGCTGTTTGATTTCATGTTCGACAATTCAAAGATTGGCAGGAGGTGAAGCTCCAAGATTGACTTGAGGAAAGGTTTGGGGCCTCAGACAGGGTGAGACAGAGGGGACAAAGGGTCACACAATAATCGCCTTTGGGTGTTTTGCAGTGCTGGTCTACTGCAGTGGAATCACAGTCAAACCTAAGAAGTTCTTCAAGGGTATTTTCAAATTATCTTCATTTCTTTCCACTACTCCCTTTACATGTGTGGAATTGTGTCTAAATATGCAGAATTGTGTTCAACATGAATGAAAACCAATGAGAAAAGCATTTTTTTCCCAAACCAAACAAGCCAAGCTGTTATGACTCAGATAGGCAGACAATGTGGAGTAATACAATTACCATACAACGAAAAGAGAGAATAATCTCATTCGCGCTCACTTGCACAAACACACACACACACACATGCATCACAAGTGAGGATTAGGACTGCAAGCTTCAGATACATTTAATTTGTGACAACAATCCATTCCCCTCTGCATTTTTCCCCTCCCTCTTTTATTCAGAAGATGCCTTTGTTTACTTCCAGAGGTATGTTTAGATGTTCTTAATAAGACAACAATAAGTGAATCCAACTTCTTCGACAGAAAGGTTCCTCTTGAGTCAACTTGGAAAAACCTTGAACAGTTGGCTTGCCGAAATACCTCCTAACATTGATAAATATGTTGTATTTTGTTTAATAATTTTATTTATACATAAAACACATTGTTTTGTCTTTTACGTACAATTTCCCTGGATTCAATGTGCATCAGCAGTACAGTTGACCATGCCTTCTCCCAGACAAAGATGCTTGTTCTGCTAAACCCATTTCAAACACTCCAATGCCAAAACAATCACAGATGTACTTCAAACCAGCCCCAAAATATTTCCCTCCATCTCTTCATAAAGACAACATCTACGGTGAAATAGCACCAAATTGCTGCAAACGTCATCCATTGAGCCCATCTAAGCAGAGCGTACACACCTGTTCCAGTGCCAGTGTAGGGTAACTTGAGGTCTCGCAATTGACAACCTATTTCAGAGGAGCCATTCAGGGCTCTCACTTCTCACTCTTGAGAGGAGTAGCATGGACCATTCCTCCAAGCATTCTGGCCTGACTTTCTTTTTTTACAGCCCTTCATGCTTTTATCCATCATTGCGTGCCTCTCTGTAGTAACATTATCACTTTAGATAAGGCTTCAATAAACAGCGCACGGCTTTTAAGGCCCTTTACTCACTCTAATCCAATCTCTGACATGGAGTCTGTTCATCATCATCCGACCCTTGCGTCCTGCGTTTCCCTCCACTTCCTGTCAAACAGGAAGTAACGGACGGCCCTCTCTCCCTCTGAACCCTGAGGTCTTCCTCCTTTCAAGTTCCACTCGCTTCCTAGGTCTCGGGGTACTACGCAAGATTAAATCTGTTTTAAAGTGGAAGTCACTTCACTTCTGGCAGGGTATTGTCAGCCAGAGAGTGAGTTGCCATTTAGCGCTGGGCTGTAGCCAAGTAGAAAGTACAGAACTATGGCCCTGTGCTCCTGTGTGATTTGCACTAAGGCCTCCCAGGGATTGAGCAATGACCACTGTCAATTCACCAGGGAGGCCAGGCAGATTGAAGCCCCTGCCAACGGATTTGAAAGGACGGCAAATCATTTAACCACCCCAACGGATATTAAAATTTTTCAGACCCTGGAATAATGTAAGAAAATATAAACAGTATCAAATCGCACTTGAACTTGCACTTGAAAATATATGTTTAAATGTGCGCTTGGGCGGTCGGAAGAACCCTTCAATTTTCCAATCATTCAAAATGAAGAAAAATATATATATCCAAAATTGCTTCTGAAATTAATTACAGTTTAATTTACTATGTTTACACTTTCCTCTCCCTCTTGAGGTGCCCAAGGTGCTTGGGTGATGAAGTCAGTTAGGGAGAAATGATATGCCAAGGAATATAAATCAGTGAGTGTGGCTCAGGCCCAGAGCTGTGGAATATATCTGTGGATTTACCTATGGCTGATCTGGAGTCTGACACCCAGTTATTACTGCATATAAAAATAGACATGCTTTGTTCCCCTCAGAGTGGGCGCTCTGAATATGAGCTGCATGGTATTAGAGAAAGATCAGAGGCTCCAGATCAATACTGCTCCTTTCTTTGTGCTGCCTTATATGAACGTTCGACTCATGGATACAAACTAGGATATATGACCTGCAATAGATCAGGGGGTCCCACTCGGTTCAATACTGCTCCACGCTCCTGTGGGCTTCTCAATAGCGCCCCCAGAAGGAGAGAAGGGGAACCGGACGCGTCTGGGACGACAGATCGGTAGATTGCTCTCTGGTAAACGTGGGAAGGGGTGGGGGTGGGGAGTTGTGGGTGGGTGGGTGAGGATGTGAGGAGCGAGGGGAGGAGGGGGGAGGAAGAGTGAGATGGTAAACAGCTCCGTCATGACACTGAGAGCCAGGGGGCCTTTGCAGTGAGCCTGTCTAGGGGCCGCCGGGATTTGGTTTCTGCCGACGCCGACTCCAGCTCGAGCGCTTCATCTGACAGGTTCCCTAAGCCCGGTGTCAATTGCACTTGCATTTCCTGCAACAAATGTGCTGATTAGGGCCTGGAGAAACATGGCAAAGAAACATGGCATGGTGCCCAAGTTGGTGGCTCTGGATGGTAGGGGCTCTGTCTTGCTTCTATACCATACCCTCCCCCCCCCAAAAAAAAAAACACACACGTAAACACAAACACTACCCCAACCGCTACCACAACCACCACTGAATGAGTCTCAGTCCTCAATTGGCTAATTGTGTTAGAGTGACAAGCAGGTGGCCAAAGCTGTCGTTTGGCAACAGCAAAGCCCCCAAATGCATCCCAAAGCTAGGATGGGAAAGTGTGGCCTCAAACAGTATCAGAGGCCAGCCTTACTCTCAAAGCCACCAACAGTACCTCACCAAAAGGTAGACAACAAGAGAAATGTTGGATTGTGTCTTGCTTTGCTGAGGAAAAAAAAAACTCACTCTCGGCAGCCGTGTCGGGCGACCGTAACAAGTTCTCGCAGACGGCACCGCCTGTAGTCCACTCCAGACATTAGAAAGGGAACCGCCATCGCATCATATCACCCAGCAGAGCACAAATGAGCCGGGCTCAACAATCAGCCTCGAGCCACATGGCGCTGGAGAACAAACGTGTCCATTAAAGCCACAGGCACCTCTCTGTATGGGCCTCCGGAGAGCCAGCCATAGCCACGTTAGCTCTCCGGGGCCTGTCTCCCGACAGTGCACTCCCAAGCCATCTAGACGTTCAAACCCAGGACAGAGAACCATGCCCATCGATGGCCACTGTTGTTCTCGGACGGGTGCGTGTTTGTTGTCATGGTGGACAAGAACGCCCAGTTATCCACAGGTGAGGCACTCCTTTCTCCTCCAAAATCCCCGTGTACTGGGGTAAAAGGCTCATTTGCATTTATATTGCCGCACAAGGCTTGCAGCCATAATTGGCGTTGCACAGCGGTCTCCCCAGCACCTCCGACATGCACGCGCACACGTGTGCATGCACACCGGAGGCTCGTACTGTCCAATTTGAAAGCTTTTTCCATTTCTGTGTTGTTGTACACCGTAAGAGCGTACGGAGAGAGAGAGAGAGAGAGAGAGAGAGAGAGAGAGAGAGAGAGAGAGAGAGAGAGAGAGAGAGAGAGAGAGAAAGACAGATGGGTAGGGGAGTGAGACAGGCGAGTTCATCCAGGTGTAATATTGGCCTGTCCCAGAAACTTCCCGCCAAACACTCCGAAGCTGTTATCAGATCAACAACCCGATTCCTCAAGTGCCTCCTGTGCCGAAACACCGAATGCATCTTCCAACCCTCTCCCTGCGTGGCCTGTTATAACCCCGCCAATGCATTTACTGCCTGGTTTACTCACAAATACTGCATCTGCTTACAGGATACACAACATTATATCTCTGAGCACAGCACTGTGACGAGACTGGCATGTGATTTAGCCAAGGTAATAACTACATACCTGCACAAAGGAAAACTATATTAAGGGAGATTTTCACCCCGACACCTCCTTCCGGAAGAAAAATGTGTTGCAATGTCTCAATGTCTCAAGAGTGTGGGAAAGAGTGGGAAGGGCAAATTATTTGGAAGCAATGGATAAAAGTGCTTTGGAGACTTTTTTTTACGACCATGGGCAATGCAATGGTGACAGACCAAGTAATGTGTCTATAACCACAGTGTGGCTTTATTACTGTCTTTATGTTTGAATGGGGCTCCTGTGAGTTGTCCGTGACTAAGATACACACTCTTGTCCTAAGTGCAGCCTTCTGCTTCCTTCCTTTCGACCCCTCTTTTCCACCCATCCTCCCACGCACAGCAGCACAGAGACGGGGGGTCCTGGCCAGCTGTGCCCCCGTGGCCGCTGTCGCTGCCGCTACCACAGCGAGAGAACAAGGGGGGGCCACCCACCTGTGCTTTCTCTGTTTAGCCGCCCTGTTTACCCGCCCCCACCCCCCCCCCACTCTTCCTGCCTGGACCGGCAGAGGAATAACACGGCCTGTTGTTTCCCCTTGCATTACGCTGCAATTTAGAGGCGATTAATCCCTAATCTGTCCCAAAAATCCCAGAGCCGCCGCGCTCCGAGGAGGCAGCTGCTGCTTCCTGGTGCGCCTTCCCCTCCTCCTCCCCAGTCCCTACCCCCCTTCCCTCCCTCTCTATCTCCCCTAACACCTCATCGGCCCAGTGCGTTCACCGCCCCCCCCCCCCCCCCAACCCTGCATCTTCTAGGAAACACGGAGGGGAGGGTGTGGGGTGTGAGGAGGCCTGCCCTCGCAGGCTCCACAGGTGACCCGATGATAACAGCAGCATCTGTTTGAATTACTTAACGTTGCCGCCCAGCAGACATGTAATCTGGGATAATGCCCTTTTGCAGAGAGTGCTCCAATCTGGATAAACTCACCCCCCCCCACACACACACACACATACACACACCACCCCCAGGAATGGGATCCAAGTGCAAAATCTCGAGGAGGGAAGGGGGGAGGGACAGAGAGGCATTGGTGGGTTGTCAACTGCAATAATGGAGCAGCAGGGGAGGGAAGGGGGGGGGGGGGGGACAGGCGGGGGGAGGGGCAGGGTTTATGGGGCGGATAAGTCACTGGAGAAAGATAATGAAGTCACTCCAGTAAACACAATTTGTTGTCGTCGTGGGAAGCTTAAGAAGGAGTGGATCATAGCCTGTTTTTCCAAGAAAAGTCCAAACTAATCAAGTCTGACCAGAAGTTCATCATTCGATTACTTATTTGAGTAAACACTATAATAATATAATATATAAGAATCAATCATTATATGTAATATTAACAAGTTACAGACAAAATCTGAACATAAACCATCCTCGGCAGGCTAATGTCAAATAAGCAGTTTTGTAATACGATATATTTTGTCTGCAGGTTTACCAATATTATGAAATCATCCAGCATTAACTCTTGGCTTCTGTTCTTGGAAATATCTTGTTTTTTTATGTCTCCCTTTAAGGCATATCCAATGCCAACCATGGGGAATAAGAGCCTCCAGCTTTCTAGAGACAGCCTCTTATTATTTATTCATGTGTTTACTTACAACCAGAAATATCCATTGGGGGCCTGAGCTCGGATCGGATTAAGCTTAATCTAGCGTGTCACAGAAATGAGCATGGGGTCACGGTAGCAGAGGTGACATAAGTGCCCGACGTTGCCGGACGGTAGAGCCCAAACAGGAAAACAAACGTGTCCCCCAAGCCACAAGGGATGGCATCATCAATAACTGTGTGTTTGCAGGACATGAACTGTCTGCCGGGTTCAACAGATTCAGCCATGTGTCACCCACAGGGATGTGGTCCAGTGTTAAGATCAGGACAAGGATGTTTGACCTATCAAGCTGGATATGCGATAGCTAGTTAGCACACAGCGTTCTTAGCTGAGGCAGCATGTCAGACTGCTGGGGTAAATAGGGAAGATGACTCAAGTGAATTTGTGTTAGCTGACAATTGAACTGGGGAGAAAATCTATTAATTGCAATTGGATTGTCATGTTTTATAATCCATGTATTTCCCCAAGGTTTAAACCATGTGGTTGCTTACACATAATACTGTAATGACACCAAATTGGCCAATGTCATTTGGGGATGATGTGCTTTGTGAAATATGGTGAAAGTCCTATGATGAAAGAAACTAGATTGATTTCCTCATAAATCCATATATTCAAACATGACAGCGCTTTAACAGTTGTAATCAGGAGGCTATTAGGAAATAAACTGAAGCTTGCAGTGGGGCTAAAAGTCAACAGACAGATCAGCATAAGGGATTTTGGTGCGGACTGCTTTCCAGGGTTAAGAAACCTGGTCGTGGCATGGTGGGTAATTTGGCACAAAATCAGGAGGTGGCTCGCGAGAAGGGAGACCGAAATGGAGAGAGAAAGAGTCAGAGGGTCATATGAAGAGAGGTGGTGAGAAAAACTGGAAAAACAACAGATAAGGAGAGTTCCAGAACTCATTCCAGTGCACCACTGCCCCTAGTGTGCAGACGGGAGGCCAACAGAGAATTACTTGAAAAAAATTACGATTCCTACAAAGGCTACCATACAAATTAAAATAAACAAATGACAGTAAAATAAATACAAAACTTCTGAAACATGCAGAAAATGCAGGGTGCTCATCAATGTTACAGGCCAGCTGATGGTTGTGAAAAGATGGAGGAGGACAGATCAAGCCATCCTCCAAATCTCTTTAGCAGTTGGTCGGGGAGACGAGCACATCCAGTGCAAGACTCTATTCTTAAACTGCACACCTCCCCTGGGATTTGATGCACTTTCAGATATTCTAGCACTATTTCCATGACTGCGGCGATGGTGCTCAATCACACTCCATTCCGCCAGAGAGAGAGAGGCCGAGAGAGAGAGGACGAGAAAGAGAGAGGGAGAGAGAGGGAAAGAGAGAGAGGCCGAGAAAGAGAGAGAGGTAGAAAGAGAGAGGGAGAGAGAGGGAAAGAGAGAGGCAGAGAAAGAGAGGGAGAGAGAGAGAGAGAGGGAGAGAGAGAGAGAGAGAGAGAGAGAGAGAGAGAGAGAGAGAGAGAGAGAGAGAGAGAGAGAGAGAGATTGAGAGAGAGATTGAGAGAGGAAAAGGAGGGAGGTCAACAAGATAGGTTTGGCCTGTGGTGACTGTATTCTTTGACTGACTTTATTTTCCAGGATACTCCTGGTTGGCTCTCTGGCTGGCTGGCTGGGTGATTGGCTAGCTGGCAACATGTCATCAGTCAATGGAGAAAGCAGGTGATTTAGAAGGAAGGTGCCCTACTTAGAGTCTTGCAGTATGCAGGGTGGAGAACTGCACTTCTCGGAGAACACACACACAGAACTCTCATTCTCTCTCTCCGTCAGTATCAGTTAATGATGTATCTCGATAAGAGTCAGCAGCCATTCCCCTCGGCCCCTTCCTCTCCATAAAACTATATTGTTCTCTCTTTCTCTCCCTCTTTCTCTCGCGCGCTCTCTCTCTCTCTCTTCTCTGCTGACGGTGGCTCTCGACGTAAACATAGGATCATTTGTAAAACAGGAATTAGCTACAGGGAACCCCAGTTTCCCTTGAGGTAGAAGAGGTAGTCTGACATAGGTTGTTATCTTCTGTTTCCCTGACAGGGTAGCTTTACGTTCCATTATGTTCTGGTAATAACAGACTCAGCTGAAATGCCGAAGTCTCGCTCTGGCTCTGCACCATCTGTGGTATGTCTTGTCGACTCTGAAACCGTGAGTGACACATGTAATAACCTGGGAAAAGGTGTCGAGGCTGGCAAACAAAGTGAAAGTGTGTGGTGCTGACATAAAGTTACAGTACATAAATGGGATGTGTGTGTGTTGTCGCAGGAAAAGGTGTCCTCTGCTCATCCACAGGTCCATAGTGTGGATGAAAGCCAGATCAGGGCGCCTTTCACGTACCGACACGTTCAACGGACAAGGTTGATATTGATGAGTGAAACAACAAGTAAAGGATGGATGTTTGACGAAAATGTTAAACGTTCCGGAATGCACCATGTTTACCAACAAAAAGGAACAAAGGCATTCCCGCTCACAGCTCTACTTGCAGTAGTTAGCAACTCAACAACTACTCAGCAACCTTCAGTGAACATAGAGAAAATGGGCAGAGGAAAAAAGCAATGTACCTCAGAAAAAAACATTCCCTCGCTAGAAGAAAAAAAAAGACATGCTTGTGTCCACAACCCAGGATACACTTACGCAGTCGTAAAACACGGACACTAAAACTGACATCCCTCGCGGACGTGATCTACAAGGGCTGAAAGGCTGCAGCTAAAAGCAACATGAAAAGCTTTATGACTCCAGTCAGTTTCAAATTAGTGTTGTGTTCTAAGTGTGTTCAAACTCACATATCCCATTGGCATGAATGTAAACCGAGGAGCACAAGACAGAAGCTAATGATGATGTCATACAAGATGTTACATGTATAGATGCAAATGAGATGAGACTGTGAACCGGTGGTGTTTTTCCCGGCCACAGTCCACATATACATGTGTTGAAGCAGACAGCGTGTGCTTAATAAGGTTGGGCACTGGAGACAGAGTTTGCACCAACAGGTCTATTTGCAGTCTGTGAGTGTCTCAATCTCACAGCTGAACAAATCAGCGCAATGTTTCTGCCGTTCGAAACCCTTGATAACTCTTTGTTCAGAACCCCTCTGGTTCTGAACAAAGGGTTATGCACCCCTGTGCTGGACACACATTCTTTTCTTTCTCTTCCTCTCCATCACTATCTCGCTCACACACTCACGCTAACCGTCTTGGGACACGGAGCCCTGCTTTGATTATAGTCAAGAGGGCGGGTCGAATCTGGAAAGAGGCCAAGTCGGGTAACCCTGACCCCGGGCAGGATTAACTCCAGACCCCATTGTGGGTCAGTCTCCATGGAGGAGTAAACACCGATTCAGCCTTCCTGCATCTCAGCCTTCTCTCCAGTCATATATCACCTAGACCCCTCAAAGTAGTTCCTTGACTTCTCAGACAGCTGTCTCACAATGGCGTTGTCTTCCACAAACACTCGCTGTGCAAGTTAGAGGACACAAACCCCAGACATCCACTCATTTAGTTGCACACAAGTCTTGAGAATTGAAAACACCACAGCAGAATTTTTCTTCGGAGAAAAAAAAAAAAAAAAGATGATTCTGGTAGTTTCAAGAAGTACCCTACTTCTTCTGTTGTCCTTTTCCGTGGTCTCATGCTGACCGTGTCCGTCAATATGTAACCCGCAAAAAGAGACGGCCACAGTTTCAAAACAATGTGACCGGGGAGTTAATGGACGCCTCAGTGAGCCTGGATTTAAAGTCCCCCCCTCTCTCTCTCCACATGTCCTGATGAATCTATCCCTTCTGAATGGAGGCATTTAACCACCCTGACAAGGCAAAAAGCCATGACTAACTCCCGAGACCAAAGACAGCGCAGGGTACAAAATCAAGCTGAAATACACTACACAGTTTCTCATTCAATAGCTTAATTTCCAAAGTGACGTCTGAGAAGGCTGGAAACACAGTGTCTAACATCTCACAGGCAAGTCCTGTCTCTGTCTCTCTCTCCCTCTCCAAAACACAGCGACTGACAGAGAATTCAAGGAGCGCACCAGACAGATAATAGACGAGACGGATAACTTACCATGTCCGCAGATCCAGAGGAGAAAAGCAAGCCCGAGAATCATTTCGGACCGGCAAGAGGGCAAAGCTCTGAAGAACAGTGGGCGAGTGGGTAAAATTGAAGTTGGCACGCGCACGCACACACGACAGTTCTCTCTCTGTTTGCAGTTTGGGAAAGGGTGCTACAGTCCTTAGAGGGTGCCCTCTTCTGCCAGGGGGATGCTGTTAGTCTTCTGTTGTCCTCTTCTTCTTCTGCCACTTCCTGTGGTTTTATCACTATGTCACTCTTCAGAGTTGCCAGTGGTCAGCTGTGTGCGTCCCGTCAACGTGTGTCCATGTGTCGCTGGGTGCACACACGCGCTCTAGCTCTCTCTCACTCACCCTCGCTCAGGTTCGCGCGGTCTCTCACTGCCGTTCCATTCTCAATCTCGGAGCATCAGTGTCTCTCTCTCCGCCCCCCTCCCTCCCTCTCTCGCTCTCTCACGCTCTTTCTCTCTCTCTCTCGCCCACTCACTCCGCTGGCTGGGGAGAGAAAGGGAGAGAGGGGAGCGGGGGAAGTGGGGGCTGCTCTACAATAAGACTCCTCCCTCTAGCTGCCTTGTTTCTCTCTCTCTCCGGCTCTCCCTCTCTTTCTCCCTCCGTCTTCCTCTGGCAATCTTTGTCTCACTCTCTCGACTGAATGCCGCGCTGTCTGTTGGGCTGGCTGTTTGGCTGACTGTTGGGCTGGTTCTCTGTGGCCAAGGTTGGGCGTGAGACTGGGAGGCTCAGGTCTAATCTTTGGGAACTCGGGCTGCCATGGGAGGACAGGCAGGCAGCTCCAATTAGACTCAGGAGTGGAACGGCTTGGCCGCCCAGGCAGCGAGAGGAGAACACAGACGTCGGCAAACAAAAAGTGCAGCTTTCCTTCCTTGGCCGTCTGCCTGTAAGCCAAACCGTGCCTCCGAGTTTGAATCCGAAACAGTCTGCCCCTTCAGAGCCATGATGGATCAAGTCCCACATCAGAATTCAAGACCAAACGTCCTGTAATATTCATTAGGCTCCAATTTCTATCAGGACTGAATTAGATTTGCACTTTCTCATTCGATGAGCTCTAATGCTATGGTTGTAAATCCCCACTAATGCACTGTGCTGCTAAGTTTGCTTTGTTGCACCTTTAGAATATTTAAAAGACCTTTTTCTTTTTCTTATAATTTTTTTTTTTTACTTGGCCAAGGCCAAACTGTTTCTAAACATTGAATGTGCTACAGGGTAACTTGCAACCACTGGGTTAGGAGAACCTTCTTTGTGTTAGTATCAATTATTCAGTTATAATAACAGTGTTTCCTACTGGCCTCTCTGAAGTGTATGGCGATGGATGTGTATAGACAGAGGCTACTTGTGCGAGTGTTGGTGTTTGTGTGCATGTGTGTGTGTGTTCATGTGTGTGTGTGCAGGCATGAGGGCAGGGTTTGTCTTTGGGTTGCGTAAGCCTTTTTAGACCTTCCTTTACTTAAAGAATGATTGGAGGTCCAAAGTTTGATATTTGCTCTTAGCCAGAGAAAATGATAGTCTTCTGACTTCTGAGAGTGTTTATTTGTAAGCTTCATTGTGATTTTGAGCCTTGGGTGTTTGTTAGTTCTGACAATCAATGCTTTCATTTGGGCCGATTTCAAAATGAGAAAATCTGACAGTTCTTCTTTCTACTCCAGAAAACAGAGGACGGGAATCAATATTTGACAAGTAGTTTTGTACTCCTTTTTTCCTTTTCTTTTTGTCTGTTTGTGACTATGTATGATGGAACACTGACAAACAGGCATCTCCCCTTGATGTTAAAAACCATAGTTTCCCAAATGTGTTACCATAGATACAAAGATGTACATGTTGGTAATGATAGAAGACCCAATGCAATGTTTTAGTTCAACTCAGGTTTGTCCTTGTCAGGAATGATTGAACAAATGTTCACGATTATACTGAGATTAATCCCCCTTTAATTCTAACAAAGATGACATCAAAATGTAAAGCACCTCTGTATCTTCAGTGCAGCTAGAGAGCAAGCACCACATGTGGTCTAGACCCATTATTCTTGTTATGATTGTTTAATGTATGTATGCCCTCTTACCCTCTCATCTAATCAAAAGACCAGAGCACGACAGGTGGTGTTTTCATTAACGTTGCTCTACCCATAAATCCCAAATGTGTTCTGTCTAAGACCGATTTGGAGCATGGCAGGGATGGCAATGCAGCTTATGTACCTGGAAGTTGAGGTAATGAGGGCAGATGGAACCAGCCAAAAGTCTATTTGTAAGGTTCTGACATCAACAACAGCGCTGCCCTTGTTGTTGATACATTGCATTGTGTGGTTGACGTGTTCGATATACGCAAAATATATTTTTCCCTACAGTCGCACCAGTAATTCTTGACCCCCCCTTTCCCACCACCACCACCCATGAAGAAAAACAATTAAAAAAATGTAGCTTTAGATTCCAATTCTACAAAATAGTTTACAGGAAGTCTATTTCTTTTTCAGTCATATCACTTTATCAGAAGAACATGCTTAGAGGTGAATAGAGAGAAAACAATGAAAAGGATGATGTTAATCTGTCTGTTCTGGCAGTAAATCATCCCACATTTAACTACAGGTCATTCCTACAATATTAAATGTCATAAAAGTTAGGGCAAGGTCATTCCATTTTAAGCTGATAATTGACATTTCAGTGCCCATGTATTCACAAGAGTCTTCATTCTAAATGAGACAAAAAAATGGTCTCAGTGGTGGATGGCTAGACAGTGGCAAACAATGACATGTCAAACATGGAGACAACATAAAAAGTGTGGGATATCAATATACTGCGGTGAAAATATGGAGCATGTTCTGTGTCTCAACATTGTTTTGCCTGTGCATTGCATAACATTTGTCTAACTGCCACAGACATCAGTTTAAATATCATTTTCATACATTTAAAACCCACAGCCAGTTCCTGAAAATCAATGTTACAGTGTCAGAGAGAAACATGTCCATAAAAAATAGCAATACTTAAGCCAAAATACTCTAGCACTGGGATGAAAAATTGATTTCCATGTTAGCCAAGTTTCAGGACCAACAACATTATGCGGGCAGCCAGCAGACTGCTTTTCTCACTTGGAGAAATGGCAATAAATCTTCTTTATGCAGTACTTTCTCATGCCTTCATCTCAAGGTGCTGCTTAACACATATATCTCACACAGCCCCAGTAAGACTGGAACTCCAAACTAATTTAATTAATTAAGTCGAGCTGCAAAGTGACCTTTGAAACTTGAAGGCTTAAAAATTACCTGGAACAAATTGAGCATCAATCCAAAACTAGTGAGGGAAAAATGTCTTATTCGTAGCAGATGAGTAACGCTGCACGCTACTGAATGTCAGATGGTCTTGGAGGGAAGATTTAATGCCAAATTGGCATGGTGAAGAGAAATGAAAAGCCCTTGACTGGAGCTATAAAATGTACCCTCCCAGAAACCTTTGCCTAACCAATATGTATTGAAGTCTATAAATCGATTCACAGTCACAGCAAGCTAGCTGGGGGGGAAAAGGCAGAAAAACAATGATGTGTTGGAGATGTAGGCAACTGTTGCTGTCTCTTATATTCCATGGAACCCCATGAACTCATTTTGGGTCCCTCCTCCCTCACCCAATATGAAATGAACTGTATGGAGTCATTCCCACCCTATGTCTGGGCAGAATAAATATGACGGACAGGCCTTCATTTTTTGAGCTAAATGCAAAGTGACACGTCTGTTTATTTCTCTCAGGCTTGCATATCCGCTGTGCACTGCCACAAGGTCTGGGACACCGTCAGACACAGTGTGGTGTGTACTTGGTGTGTAAGTTCATGCAAAGTGTGTCTTACTACCAATTTGTGTTCGAAATTAGTGAATCAGCCTGTTGTCTTGCGAGGAAAGACATCCATTCAATCTCTGTCAGTATTCAAGCACAGAGCATAGATTTGGCCAAGCCAGATATGTTAGATGGTTTTCATTCCAACTGAAACTTGTGGCATTGGTGCACACAAACTAAATCTGCGTTCCTCAACTGCTGGGAAGTGGCCAACATTTGAATGGCTTTTTCACACAGCGTCATCCCTTCTAAAATCAGACATTCAGTTGCTGAACCTTTGTTTCAGCAGTTGGTGGCCAAATACCTGGCCTGATAAGGCAGCATGGAGAAGAAGACATTGTGTAAATGCATGAGATGTTCAAACGTGTTTCACACACAAACAAACAACTGCATTTGACATGTGTTCAGTAGAAAAAATAAATAAAACCAAAGACATACCAACTGAGTCAAGGGCACTTGTCACCAATCGCCGCTCATCAAATATCTTTGCTAGTGGCTGTGACAGTGGCTCATGCTTAACTTTGTGGCTTATGGTGAAGCCTGAAGCTCTGAAACACCTCCAAGGGTTAGCCCAGAGCAGCCTCTCTCTCCAGAAAGGATCAGGGTGCTCCAGGGTCTGGCTGGACTCTCTCTGTAAACCTGCCGGCTTGTCTGCCTCCTCCAATTTGAATGTGATCTGCATGGCACTCTGAAGATGCCTGTTTACATGGTATGCAAAGAATATATGGATTTGTTTGCCTGGCTTGTCTCTTGTCTTCGTCAAACAATGCAGCGGTCAGCAACCCCGCACCTTGAGGGAGCCTTGCCACGGGTCAGAGGGTTTTGCATAAGTCAAGCTCAGCTCCCAGCTTGAGAGGAAAATGGGAACATGGTGTTTTACATTTTGAAAGACTGGCTGGTGACGCGTTCATTACATTTGCTATCCTGGAGACTGACCTCTCCTGCCAGCGTGACCTGTAGAGAGATGCAACGGGTTGAATTGTGGTTCAGCCCCTCGGGCTAGAGTAAGTATTACTGTGTCTACATGTCAATGGATGTACAACGTGCTTTTATGTGTTTATATGGGTAGTGGATCTAGGATGGTGATGGTAGTCAGGGGGAATGTTTTATTTTTCAACAGTTAGCTAAGCGTTTGGTTTGGCAGGTGTTATAATTCTCTTTTTCTTTGTCTAAAGATACGTGTTTGTGTGATACTACACATACTGAATTAAATATGAAAAGAACAAATCCATATTCTAAAGAAAACATTCCTATTGAGGACATATTAACTGTTTTAGCATGTATTTAGAGGGATTGAGGGGTAACCACATAAAATTAATTTGAAAAATGCTGATGTTTGTGCCATGTGGCATCAAAGCAAAACACTGAAATACGCTGATTCAGCCCGTCATTACCATATATTAATATTCAGTCAAAAAGCATTTTGCCACTAGTCCCAATTGCAAATGCAAAGTGAAGTAACCAACACACTTCAACCCAACACCTCTGAAGAAGCCTGCAGCCTTAAACACAGCCCTCACCCTAACTCACGGATTACTCCAGAGATAAAAAGAAACACATATGCAGTGGTAGAATGTGTTTGATAGTGGTGGAGATGTGGGCAGTTTAGGGTTTTTTTTGAAAACCTCAAAGCTAGAATTTCAGAGGTAAACAACCTTGCAATATAGGCCACTAAAATGTCTGAAGCTTGGAGCATAGCATAAGTCTACCACCTCTCTGAAGGAATACCGGACCAGCTAAAGTATCAATATTTTAGACTCAGGCATGCCAAAGCTATTTGTCCAACACCTCAACAACCAATATTATACTTTGGTGTTCTAATCTTTTTGCCACTGCGGTTTTGTGTTTGACAAGCAAACACTATTTGAATGTTTAACTTAGAGACTATTGATTTATCAAAACAACTGAAAGACATTACGGATGTGAAAAAAAGAAAGAAAAAATAACCGTCTGGACAAAGCGTTCATTCTTGATAGACAACTTAAACAATGTAAATAGGTCAGACACACAGAAATTATGCAATCAGGTTGCTTTGTCTTATTAAATTCAATATCTTTCTGTGCCTTATCCAAATAACACCTGCTATGCTCCAATGGGTTTCATTGTTAGTAGGGAGTCAAGTGCATACGTGATGCACTGTTTGTGGGAACATGAATAAACATGTCCAATCAAAGCGTGTGAACTTGTTGTTTTTTGTTCAATTTAACGTTTTTGTGTACATCTACATCAACCTGTTTAACAGTTATTCAAGTAAAATATGTTTTTGTCCTTGAGTCCCAGACAGTATTATTAAATATACACTTGGGGACCGTTTATGTAAATAATAATCAGATTTTAGTCGGACAGACTGTTTCACAACTAAAAAACACTTTATAGAAGATGAACTGTGAAGTGTATGCCCAATGTTAGAATGATACATTTTCCACTAGTTAATTAAAGGTATTTATGTTTAGTTTTTTCATTCTGTGAGTTTACATCTTGTTAAATGTTGTGTATTCTTATAGCTGAAACAGATATAACCAAAGGAAGACGTATTGCCATGACGCACTGCTTTAGGATCTTAGATGGTTAGATGAGTGGAGATTCACCAGCTAATTCACTCAAATCTTCAATAAAGTCCTCAAACATTGCACGTGTCTCTCTGAGCAATTCGCAAACAAATGTCCCAACCCACCAAAAGGGTCCAATGCAGCCAGCAAACAGCTAAACAAAGAAGAGGGGTGAAAATCAATCACTTCAAATAATTATTAAAAGTACCTAGCGCCATTACCTTTCACTGTAACCTCACATTTCAGTTGAGCACCGTGGTCTCCCACCCAACATTCAATACATTTGAAAGATTTGCAAGCAGAGTAGTGGTAGAGCATATTTGGTGCATTGCGTCTGTGTGTGTCTTTCCTATTTGACATTGTACACTTGCAACCTCTGGTCCACCAAAGTGATCACTCTGGTCCTCAGGCTATTAGAGAGATTAACCTATCTGTGCCGTCTGAATTTTGCAAATAGTCTGAATGCTAGTTTGCGTGCTTTTAAAGGTCTGTGTCCTCACCCCCCACCCCCCCCCCCCCCTTCTCCAGATTCCTACGTGACCTTCAGGGCTTGTACCAGGGGTAGATAGTGCCATTTAACCCCAAGGACAACAGAGACCTATATTCCAAAAGCACTGTGATGCCAGACAAATTCATTTTTCCCTCCCCACTCTTTCAATGTTAAATTGGAAAGGCAAATCGAAAACGGACCGTAAGTCGTGTCTCTCAGGGACGCACGGTAGCTCTATACAGTGGTCATGCAAGAACATCATTCTTCACCTATCCTGGGTTGACAGTGTGAAAAGTAGTCAACGCGTTAATATAAAAGAATATTATTCTGTGCCTTAAGACTCGACTGCCCTGACTGCAGGGATTAAGGCTTTGTTGTTATTCTCTCTGTGTTAATCACATTTTCAAAGAAGGAGCCTTCTTTCTTGTTTGAAGGACGCCAGAGCCTTCTCAGGCAGGTATGAACAATCCTATTACAGACAGTGTATGCGTTCCACCTTAACCTCTTTTTCCAGGCAGAAGCTGTCTCTTGTTTGTTTGTACTGGTCTTCGATATGATGCTTTTCTGCCAAGGAGGAATAAGAGAATTAGCACTGGAAAAGGGCAACGTGATATCCAAATATGCGTGGTGTAGTGGGTTCTCATTTTCATTTCTTAGTAGGCCCAATTTTAATTCAATTTCCTTTTTTTCTTTCTGTCATCATTATTTATTCTATCAAAATATAATGGTATGATGTTGGCTCTGAAAACAGTTGTTAAGTGGATGTTGAGAAACACCATTTCGAATGTTTGGAAAGGTGGAGAGACAAGTTTAGATTGTTGTGGGCCTAACTTTTACAAGGTACATCCTCCAAACAAACATAGTTCATGACCTGCGTACTGCAACTACCTCACTTGTTCGGACAATCGAATGGTATTTTTGACATCTGTCTCCGTCAGTGTCCGTTCTAGAAAAGTACACGTGTTGGCGTTGTCAGGCCCTCCCTCATCATCCTACCGTACCCCGTATGAAGATACCCCTTCATAAACATATAAATAATACACATCCTCGAGAAATTACTACTCACTGAGGAAATGATAGACAATTGGTGTAAAAGAATGAAATCCGGAAAGAGATTGGACTCTGAATAGCAAAGAATTCCAGCCCTGATCTTAGAGATGGCTTCTTTCAAGGCCTACAACTTAACCAAACTGTCCTTGAGAACGTTTCCCCGTAATCAGAACATTTGTGCTTGCCTTTTTGAACAACAACAGCTCCCTCAATGCAACATCCATCCTGTCAGGAATCCAGGACCAAAACGTGAAGGCAAAGGGTGCTGAATGGATCAATCGATAAAAAGACAGAAACGTGTTCCAGCTACTGGACTCTCTCGTCATCCTTTGTATACAAATATCCTTTAAATGTAATGTCCTTTTGTTTCAAATACTGTATATCATGCTTTTATGGATCAATGGGCCAATGGTCTTATTTAGGCCAGTCCGCGTGTTATCCCTGACAGCCATTGAGTGCAGTGCCGGTCCACCATTGGCCTTGATGAATGGCCCAGAGTGCAATCTCGCCCTCAGATGGAAGGTCTTCATCGCCGCATGTCTTTGAACACAGAAAGGCTGCTGACAGACCTCTGAGTGGTTTTATCAGGATCTCTCTGCTCTGCCAGAGGAAATGAAATAAATGGAAGAGTCCTAGTGGTTACACAAGTAATACAATGTCCGGGCTGTGGGATGCTCGATAGTAAAAGACGGCGAGAGACATTCTTTTTTAGGAATTGGGAAACAAGGAGACATGTAAATGATATATGCTTTGAAATACACCATTTTGCTGTAGTAGAAGGGACCTCAAATAAAAAAAAAAACTCCAGACATAAAGTCGAGTCTCTGTTCTGCAGAAAACAATACTCTCCATTCAGTCTTTGAAATTCCAGTTTGAAATCCTCCCTATTATGGACATTGTTACATTGACATTAGCTTTGACACGTCTTGTTTTCATACAAAACTGCCAAGCAAAGCGTTGTACAAGAAAAAGTTTACAAGAAAAGTTACTCAAAGGATCATTTATATAATTCCCGTTTCTTGGACAAAAAGACAACTTAGTGCGATGGTTCACTCTATATATTGCTTTTCACGGTCATTATTCCACATAAGACCGATCCTATTATGTGCTTTTCATTTTCATGATAGAGCTCCTGCAGGAAATAATCAGTGACCATCTCTGCATTTCGAGTGCTGACAACTTCTTATTCAAACAGATGATTCTCCTTTCTCAGCGGAAAAGGCTACAAAGAAATACACTTCTGCTCTGAGTGACACTTCAATTAGCCTCTCGTCTTCCCCGCCGCTAATAATCAGATTGTGAGCCGTGTTAGGGACAAGGCAGGCCATTAAAACATTCTCAAAAACCCACGAGATTTACTATAGGCCATGGACTTAGGGTCTATTTGCTGACAGACCTAGCACTGTTTGCAAAGTCCCTTGATGGAATAAGAGCTATCTGGTGGTAATTGCAGAAGAAAACTGATCTGCCCATGTCAGGAACTCTCTGGGTGATCTCTCCTTACTTGAAGCTCTTGCTTGGATTACTCGACCGCGTTTTGTATTTATTTATTAGATTTTTGTCCTCCTGGTGGCCCTCCTTCTATCCGCTCGTTGCTCGTGTTTGTTCGTGTTGGTGCTTGTCCCGGACTTATTCGAGAGTTGTCAGTCTGCCCATGTGTGTGGACTGTTCTGTGCAGAGGCCCTTGGAGCCACAGGCTCCTATGAAGCACTGTAGCTTTGTGTCTTTTATGTGGCCAGGCCGTCTGAAAGCAGCAGAGGGGGGTCTCTCAGAGATGTTTGCTCGATACAGTGGATGGCGAGGGCTGGAGCCATTCACCCCCCACCGCCATGTCAAAATGCGATGCCTAATGCAGATAGCAGAAGCCTTCTCGAATACACAATGACTATGTGGACGGTATACAGATGAGGACGACATGTTGGTTGTTTATCCTCCCCACCTCCCCTTTCCCCTCTGCAAAACCACAAGTTCTAAAGTTCTCAGTGGAAGTCTGCCGCTGAACGCTCTCTTTTGCTGACAGCTGCTCCCCAACGTGCAGTGGTCACTGTCTCATGCCGGCTCTGCTTGCTGTGTGCAGAGATAGCATCTCAAAACCAAGACGGCGATCCGGACTGCTGTGCTGTTCTTGATGTTAACAGGATGGATGTCTTTTTCATGTCAAATCTTCATGATATCGATATCTGTTTGGTGGTTCACGTTGTCAATGTCAAAGACGTTCGATACCCTTGTCATTTTTAAGACAAATCACAAGATCTGATATGTTTTGTTGCTTTATTTGCATCTCATGAATCCTAAACATGTCTTGGAAAATGTTTATGCAGCACAAATCCACATTCAGTGGTTACAAGTATTGTATTTAATATATTCTTTCAAACGTCACAACAGGGATTGGTACTGTGGGGTCATTAGGGGAATCCATTAAGCCTTTTCCAGCAAAAATTCTGCATTATACTGTATGTTTACATGGAACTATTCAGATAACTTATGAACAACCCTGAGCCCAGTATAATGGATCACTAACAACTGACTGAAGAGTGGTCAAACAGTGTTTGGAGACGAAAGCCTTCCTTCTCACAGTCAAGACTTGCCAAAGGCCCGGCCTGAGTTAGGCTACCACTCCCCATGCTCGATTTCAGGCCTCTCTTAATTTTCAGGGATACTCTCTAAATATGTGGGCCATTTTTTTCCCACCCGAAGTTATGCAGCATTATAATAATTGGAAAAAGGGGGTCTGATTTACATTTAAATTGAAAATCTGTGTCTTCCTAATAATGATGGGCTATAATCCACCTTGAACTATCATCCGTGGAGGTTCAATTATGAGATGTAACATGCGTTGGACCAGAGAACCTTTTCTTTGTAGGCCTACTGGGAACCTAACCCTGGTTCCTGACAGTTCCTCTACCTTCTTAGAAGGGAGATTGAGATGGATGGATTTGGCAGAGTCCACTGTCTTTCTTCTACTTAGTCTTCAGGTTGCATGACACACTGAATTTTGATGCCTGCATTAAACTGTTGCGTGGGTTGCACTGAAAGGGAGAAGTTGCAAATGTCAAGCCTCTATCCTCAGGTAATATTGTGTGTAAGCTATACAGCTTTCTGCCAACATCGAGGCTGGTTTTCCTCAAATCAGACACTTTGTCAGAAAATTACAAAATGGTCTCGCACAGTAAGTAAGTAAGACTTTATTTATATAGCACATTTCATACAGGAATTGCAGCTCAAGGTGCTTTACATAAAATCTCAAGATATGTTATAGATCTCAAACATATAACAGCTCTGGATAAGAGCGTCTGCTAAATGTAAATGTAAATGTAAATGTATAACAAACCAGACTAGCCGCACTCTATCTGCGGTCTCTCGAATCAGTCTTGGATCCGAGCTGCCTCGTGCAGTTTCCACACATATAACAACCCAGACAAGCCGCACTCTATCTGCGGTCTCTCGGATCCGTCTTGGATCCGAGCTGCCTCGTGCAGTTTCCAAACATATAACAAAACAGGTAAGCCGCACTCTATCTGCGGTCTCTCGAATCTGTCATAGACCCGAGCTGCCACTTGCAGTTTCCACACACATAACAACCCAGACAAGCCGCACTCTATCTGCGGTCTCTCGAATACGTCTTGGATTTGAGCTGCCTTGTGCAGTTTCCAAACATATAACAACCCAGACAAGCCACACTCTATCTGCGGTCTCTCAGTAATCCTCACAGTTATTTTAACCGTGCTTCATGTACAGTACTTCTTTCATGAAAAAGTATTTTGTATCTCTATATTTTACGAATTTACATTAGCAGCATAGGCTTTTAATTCTTTGTATGTAAGTGCACTATTTTAATTGTTATTTGAATAAAAACGTAATTTTGATTTGTCTTGGTCCAGGGTAAAAACCAAGCTGCTGTATGCGACAGTAGCAATTCAGCACCTGGACAGCGACATACTGTAAGACCAAGAGAGCCTTGTTATATTTTCAGTAACCTGGGACAGCACCAGAGGAATAACAGTTGTTTGTACTGTACATGGCAGTCATCAGATCAGAGCAAAATTACAGTATTCTACCTGCTGGTATATGCTCATTATGAGTTAGGAATTACCCTGGCCTAATGTAATTTATTTTTCCTGTATGATCAGGGGCTGCGCAGGTCAACTACATCCTCAGACCTCGGCCATCTCCTTAGGTTTTTCCCCTGGGTGTCAGCCTGGGGACAATTTGTCGTCAGTTGACAGAGGAACCTCCATAACTGCAGGTGTGGATTTCATGGTGAAACATTTCCCCAGTCCTTAGTGGAAATGTGGAAACATGTTGTAAACTGTGTGTGCTAAGTCAGGCAGAACATCAAAGCAACTGAAGGGCGTCTTCTTTTTTCTTCTTCTAACTCTTCCTTAAAAGTGTCAGCCGGAGGAAGAATGGGATCCACAGGCTTGTTTTTAACTTGAGGTATTTGAGAACAATCACAGCTTCTGTCAGCCTAATCCAACACGCTAAAAGAAGTATTAACTGTGCCCCAAGCAGTACTTCTTACTAAAGGCATAGAATACTTGTCATAAATGTAAGCATGTTTTAAAATGAGAGAGAGAGCTCAAATGTGTGTCATTGTAACCTGTTACAACATTCAGCAGACTAAGGAGTTAAATAAATCCCTTGAAGAGAATTTAGTGTACTAAACAGAATGTAGTAAATTAATTACAGTGTTATTTAGAATTCACTTAGGTCACTACGGTTTCAAACAATAAAATATCCGATTAGCTAACAGAAAGCAGGCTATCATGTTGGAAGGTTAATTCACGTTTATTCATCTGTCTCAATCACATACAAATTAAATAAAATATTTATTCAAGTGGATTTGTAGAATTTTACAAAAGGAAAGTTTTAGTTGTATAAATCTCACAGCCTTTTTTAAGAAGTAAGCCATCTAGTTTAAGAAGTATGTGCCCAACCATGTTGTAATTGCCTACTTAGTAAATGAATAATTCACTGTAATGATCTGTGTCTGTGTGGCCTGAATGATTCATGCTAGTGATCATAACTTATCTGATCGTTATGGCCAGTTTATTTTGCTGTCATTTTCATATTCATTGCACTACAAGGTTTATATCAATCTTGAAGAAATTATCATAAGTCAAATAGCCTGTGAGCCTATTTACCTTCACAGTATAGTAACCTACTTTGTTTAATCATACATGCATAAACACACACACACTCCCTCCCTCAATTGTTGTCAGTCTAACAGCCAATTATTTCCCTTACACACTAGCATAGTTTGCAACTGGTTACTGAATTAAGGGAACAAACTACTTAGCTTTAGTATAAGATTCATTGTAAAGAGATCAGTCTTTCCTTCATTAAAAGTTTACTTACTTTTCCTATAATTTGTCTTCCTGAGCACAGACCTGACTACTTAAATACATGTGTAACCTGCATAACCAACAAAAATCGGAAAATGCAGATCAAATTCCAACAGCGCTGGAATTAAATCTAAAAATCTATGTTAGAGAAATTATGACCAGTCAAGGCCTTCTCACTAATTAGGTGTTGCCAAATCAATGGAGGCAGGCCACAGAAGCAACCTGCACTGCGATCTGATCTCCAATATTCCTTGACACAAGTTGTAGCCTTGCTCTTGGCAAAATCCATACCATCATCACTTGAACTGCCTCCATGCTAACTGTATTTTTTGCTCTGTCTTTTTTTCCCCTTCGTTCTTATTTCTCATCCTCTGCTAATTACATTTTCACACATTGCCTATTATTCTCTAATATATCAATTGATTCTGAGCAAATTAAATAGAATTGTACTTTGAATGGATGGGTGTGCAGCTTACCCACAGGTGGATCATATGACTGACTCTGACGGGATGCTGGAAACTGAACCAAAGGGTGCTTTCATTATGATGGAGGACAAAGGAAGCACACACGCTAAATAAGTATCATTGCCATCCTGTTGTTAGTTAGTTGTTAGTTATTAGATAACAAAATGACTTTTATCATACTTACTGCACTCTGCTGTGTTTGTGTCAATTATGTCTTTGTAAATCCATGGAAGTGGATCTAGAATAAACATCAATTGAGGAGAAAAAGGTTAGAAATATTCTCTGGACTCCCTGGACAAGAGACAGGAGTCTGACAAGGCCAAGACTGGAAACAACATGTGCCAAATATAAACATTAACATAATTAATGAAAAAGTCGACAGAGATGGAACAAAGCCCATTGTCTCTTGTACTCAGGAACAATACAGTCTTGACACTTTTTTTTTTCCTCCTTCCTTTATTTGAAAAAGGTTTATGATGCCATGAATCCAGTGTCAGAATCAGAGACATGGTTGATTAATTATCCAACAGCAGAGAGCATTTTAAATTTTGTAGCATAAAGAAAAATGATGAGCACAAGCCACAGGAAAACAGAAGCACAAAACAGCCTGAGTATCTGTGTACTTTACAATGGCAAAGGCCACCTTCAATCAATTTCAGGCTGGCAGACTGTATTGTGAGATATGTGGATCTCGGAAAGGAAGGTGACTTTTTTTTCCTTTGACCTCACCACTATTACACTAGCCCACGTTACCACCCCCACAGCAATCATTCCAGTTTGAGGCAAAGTGCAAAACTACCGTTAAGCCATGGACCTCAACAGCTTGATTTTGACAGCTTGAATCAATACAAGGTTCAACAGCCTTTATCCAAGATCCATATGCTGTCAATTCTTAGTTGTCTTCCTCCATATGGTATGGTACAGATGAACATTTCATGTAACTAATGAGACTACAGTTTGTGCCACCCTGAAAGATAGGCCAATACATTTATACATGGATGGCAGTCCAGATCAACATGCAAAGCACTGAATTATTCAATAATGAGGTGCGACCTCCCTGTCAGGAACATACAGGGCTCGTCTGGTAGTGAGGGTGAAAGACAAGCGATGGATGGAATTGTACATTGTTTGACTCGCAAAGAAAACAGCCGCGATTGACTCACATATTTGAATGCACATCTCATTTTAAAAGTATCCCCCTCATGCATTCAGAAGACATCTGAAATAGACAAAGACACAATCAGTATGTTGAACACAGAAATAAGGGTTCTTGTTACATCCAGTGACTTACTGTAAGCTTGTTCTGGATACATTATTAAGGAAATATATAATCCCTGTTGTTTAAAAAATAAAAATAGCAATACTATGTATATGTATATACACATGTATATGGTTATATACAAAATGTATCAATGTAAAATGAAAGCTTCAGTAACAGTGTGCATGGGTTACAGTTCGCTTGACAATGGAGGGCTTGTGTCATTGTAGAAGTGAACCATAAAAAACATTTCAGCATTCATGCAGTGTGTGGAATGACAATGAAAACGTTTTTCATAACAGCTACTCTATGCCAACAATGTACACAAGCCTGTAGAAAAGATGTCTTCCTTCAACAGTTTGGTATTCTGAACCAGATATCATTGGATTTAACATCGTTACTGCCCGATATTTCAACAGAGAAATGTATTCATCAACACCATAAGGAGGTATTTCTAAATGGTTCAAAACATGATGCTTTTATCTGTTTGGTATAGAGGTTTTGCTGAATCCTATGAAAGTAAATGCTGTGAAAATGGGTAGATTGGGTGAGTTATGATACCTTATTACATTTGGTTTGTATTGATGGGAGAATTAAACACTGTCAGAGATTGCTCTGAATTTCCGGTACTCTCAATCGGAATTTTGAAAGTTTCATGACTCTTGATGATGTCTTAAATCTCTAATCAATGATGAGACATGGGAATAACAGTCATACTGTCATACCTGTCATAGTTTAGAAAATGTTATTGTAAATCGGCTTTGGAGATGTAGAGGGAAAGTGTTCTATTAAATCATAGTTGCATGTTTACAGAAATTCGATGAACGTATCTCATTCCCATTTCTTACTTGATTGTTGATGTGTTCATTTATTTTTTGCTTGAAAAGTCACTATAAAAAATAAATACAAAATCAAATAAGCTTCTAACCATTTATGGTTCTTGTACGTATCAAATAGGAAGTCGGAGAGAATGTCGAAAAAGTTGATTTTTTTATTTATAATTTCATGCCTGGAAGACTGCCTAGATAGGGAATGTGGCCAATGAGTCACATCCAACTTGAATAAAAACATTAAAACTACAAAACATGGAATAAATACTATCAAGCAACAAGAGGGAATGCTGTTTGATGGCACTAAACCAGGCAATCCCAAAATGAATGTCCAGGGTAAGGACTTGAGGCGTTGTTTCGCTGTCCTGAAGACTCAGATCCCTTTTGATAAACAATGGGGGTGAGGTGTGTGTGTGTGTGTGTCGGGGGGTGGATGGAACATGCTCTCCTGGAAGCACCAGATGAATCTCAATAAATCAATGCCAGATCGAGGATCGCGGGCTCTGTTGTGTAAATGAAGGCTGGTCCCTGAATAAGATAATACTGTAAATCCCTGACACATTACTTCTGTTTTTGATCAATCGGGCAACACAATGGGGGGCCTTCTGGTTGTTGAGTTGGATCCATCTGACTGTCAACACAACTAATAAAACATGAGGAAGGTCTTTGATACACCAACACAGACAGTCAGTAGTAATATTTTATGGATGGAGGACATAGTATGCTGTCTGAGGGATGTTGATTCTGAATTCCTTCTACCTTTGACCCAAATGTTCATCTTTGCTTTACTGTAACTCCACTATTCAGAAGGCCCTTGAAGCCCTCAAAACAGAATAGCCATTTGATTTGTTTGCAATTGGATGTAATTTTGTTAGGATGATAGAGGAGATGGCTTTGGCCGTGTCTTTGATCCAGCCCGGCTATGCATGACCAATCAGCCTGGCTTGAGCTTCAGACTTGGAGAAAGGTCCAAGGAGGGAGGGAGGGAGGGAGGTGGGCCGGCCCGGGCCTGTGAGAGGAAAGAGGTATCTGGAGCCAGGCAGGTTTTAGCTAGATGTGGGATAAGTGTCATGCTAAGCCAAAGGGGTAGATTGGGGTAGAAGAGAGGTGGCAGGAAATGACTTTACTTTTAGGTCCTTGCATCCCTTTGAACTAAGGTCCCTGGGGCAAGTAGTGATATGAATTTGAAATGGAGACAGTCGTCTTCTTCCTGTGCCATCAACCCTTTCTCTCCCCTCCGCAATCCAAAACACTTCTGATAACCACCACCCTCGGCAATTTGATCACCATCAGCTCCATTTGCACCGTTGCCTAGCCAAGCCTCTCTACTCTGTTGCCCAGAACCACCGCTGTGCGTGGTTCTTGATGTGTAAAGACTGAGGGACTGACCCTCTTTTTTATTTTACAAGAACAGTCATGCTTATTTAAATGTATTTTCCACTGTGAATACGGGTTTGAACGTGTCAAGGAGGGTCTGATACTGTTCCAGCCAAATGGGAATAAGTTGATGAGTGTGTCGTGTGCTTGTCTGCATATGACTGTGTGTCCATGCCAGGTGTGCACACGCATATGAAACGTATATGAGTTGGCTCTTGCTTGCAATTCTGAAATGCCTTTTTATTACACATGCAGTACACCGAGCAGGTCGCGTCTAAACCTGGAGACGGACTCCATTCTGGGGGAGTGATTAGCATGCAGGCCTAACAAAGAAGTGTTTCATTGTTTACTCAAGAGGATGTCTCTGTTATCAGCAGTCACTCAATGGTGCCACCACTGTCACTTTGCCCCGGCTGTGAAATCACTGGAAGTTCACAACAGAAGCAAGCTGGTGTTTGTATTATTGGATTTTTCCCCATGCTCCCGTCCATTCAAAACAGAATTGTTTGCCTCAAAGGCATCGACACTAAAGCCTGCTTCCCTCTGTCTCTCACTCAGACATGGGTACTTTGCATTCAAGGATTGACTAGAAAAGCAGGGAGGATTGCACCCGCCACCAGTATTGATACAAGTTTTTACAGCAAATTCAGATGAATATTTGGTTTTAAGGAGGGTATGAAGAGAAAGTCATGGCTTTGCAGCATTGCTGTGAGGCTTTTTGGGGGTTGGTGTGATGTGGTTTTGTAAATAGAGTGGAGAAGAAGTTTTCTTCTCTGTTTGTTGCCACCTGCTCTTATTTTACCTCGACAATTGTGTCTGAGAGAAGCCTGATAGCCTGGATGAAAGACACTACTTACAGGAGCTCCTTTTCCCCTCTCAGTCAGACAACAATACATTTGTCTTTACCTGCCACAAAGAAAACAAATATTCATCAACAGTGCAATTCTACAGTTGCTGCCAGCCCCAGCTCTCTGTCTGCCTACCTCACAAGCATTTAGAGTTGGATGTCTTAATGAGCCACTGTAACTTGGCAAAGATTTGTCTGAATATGAGTTCCATTGGAAGTGCTGTGTCAGATCACTTCCTTGCCTGTATATGTCACCCTCAGTGGACTCAAGGTGAGTCTGATGTCTCCTCATGTACTCGCTACTTTGTAACACGGTTGCCCACGCTCTGGCAAGGTTTGTAGATTGCCGGCCTGGGAAATAAAGGCCCTTGCATCTTCAAAGGGCCTTACTAAGTCAACATCTTATGAATTCCAAAGTGCTTTTTCCCCTCCATTTTCATTTGCAACGCCCCTCCCTCCCCTCCTCTCTTGACATCCACCCCCAAATCATCCTCCCCCTCTACACCATCTGACATCCCTTATTCCCTCTGCCGTCTCTTCTGTTCCTCCAACTCCTCCTGGGCCTAAATAGAAAGTGACAACTCTTCCTGTTACCCTACAAAATTTATGATTAATGTTTCATTAATCATGGATTTTTAAAACATGTTGGTCCTTTGGGCTTTCTTTCTATCTTTAAATAAAATAATAAATGAGGCAAGTGCTCCTGAGCATGGAGACACATTGCTTTTTCCATGCCATCCTTTTTTACCTCTCAAATAATGGTCATTGTTTATGGCAACCCTGCACTCAGAGCTGCTTGCACTTTCCAACTAAGGAAAAGCCAGCAACCCACAGAGTTTCATTTGCTATCAAAATGTCATATCTTATCTTGCCCCAAAAGAAAAAGATAGTGACTGTGGGATTAAACAATGCTCTGCTTGTTGCTTTGGCTAAAGTGTTTTTGAAAGACTGAAAGCGCTATTCAATCAAACTTACAAAATAAACAAAATAACAGGTTTTAGGCAGGTTCAAGGTATAGGCATCCTAAAAGACCACATTCCAATTGTACAGGTTGTATCATGACGATGGCAGATAGTACATATATGCTTGCATTGTGACGTTCAAACAATTAAAACGATCCCCTCAATAATGTACTTGATGTTGGCTCACGTACAATAACCACATAGGGGATGTGGAGATTCTGAAAAATATCTAACATGACTAGCCAACAATATTGTATACAGAGTCTTACATTGATTCCCACCTGGCATTGCATTGAGAAAGAGTTACATTTGAAACTCAGTAGTATCTCATCTCAGGCCTGCCTTGTGGTTCTCCTTCCAGCGATACATCATTCCATGGCATTGTGCTATGGGAAATTACTTTCACTCACTCACACACTCTCTGCAAGGAATAACATTTATAACTGATGGCCTGCCTCGAAGTGGAGGATCTTAAAAACCTTTCATGTCTTATTTTTTGTAAACAAGCAAGTGTGACCTTCCAACTCACAATCCTCTTTCTTATGAAAAACAATATGAATTAGAATAATATTATTAATAATAATTGATTGCAGTACAACCTTAAGAGATTGAAAATACAATGCCATTATTTACAGTGGGCGGTTCTCCTAATACTGAAAATGTAACATTTCATTTCAATCCTAGGAGGATGGTAGTGAAGTGTAGATCAAGCACATTGGCTAACCTGTCTCTAACCAATGACCTGTGCCCTGATCCTGAGAGTTATGGCTTTCACAAGAGCGGGCCAGATTCATAATTAACTGGCTGGAGCAGGGTGACTTAAAATATTATATTCCCGATGTATGCACTGAATTTGATTCATCACAACAGGTATGCAAAGTGTCTTTCTTTTTATTCGGTTGAAAAATGTAAAAGAAGGTTGTAAAAACTCTGTCTTTTGTCACTGGGGCACTCACACTTTATATATCTGATGTGTTAATGTTGAGACTTTAAATGTGTTAGGTAAATATTATCTGGGTGAAAAGAAGTGAAGTCTTCACAACACATTATTATATACTGTACGTTATGTTGTTGTTGTTTAAATGACCTACTGAAATATTAGTGTGACAATGTTGGATACTGTGCATCATAATGTGCTGTATTATATGTGGAAAAAAAGGATCAGGTCATATTTATGATAGGATCAACAAATGCTACAGCAACCGTGCCAAGTTTGCTAAAACCAACTTGTTCTGCTTTTACAGAATCTCATTTTACTGTAAGGTAGAGGATTACTATTTACAACATCTACAGAATTCCTGACTGAAAAACGTGACAAACTTGACTTGAAAGAAAGCAGGGAATGGAAGAATGTTGTACCGTTCCATCATTATGCAACTGGACCAACATGCATCTGGCCAAAGGAAAAATAAGACAAGACTGCTGACTCCTCTTAAACCAACAACATTAATACTCACAGAGCACACAAGGATTCTTCTGGTGACCATTCATTTGCTCCTTTCCTCTTACTTGTGGATCGATGCAATTTGCCAACGGGGTCAAACTTATTCAAATCTGGAGCCATTGATTAAGACTGCTTTATCAGGAGCCTACTGTTGCATCTGTTTTTCTGTTTCCTCACTCCCAGCTCAGACCTCCATCTCTAGATCAGAGTCGTAATGAGAAAAATCCCATACACTTTGCTGCAGGGGGATTCTGCATGTGCTGGCCCAGCAATAAAGGAAAACATTGGGTAGAAGGAGAATCTATACCCACCCCCTGATAACACAATGCTGCCATGATAATCATTGATTTTTCCCTTAGCATTGTTTCTGAGCTATAGTTGGTATTTAGATGATGACTTACATTGGCTGATGACTTACATCTATTCTGTCACAAAGCATGCTCCTTCTCAAGAGAAACAACCTCTGGCAAAACAAAAGCATGTTTTTTTGAGAGATGGGAGACATTTTATTTTTATGTTACAGTAAACCTTAGTCTGGATTGTGTAACCCAAATTGTCAAGTCAAAAGACAATGGGAGGCCTGGACTCAGTCTCGTTGCTGTACACTTCTCTTACAGGTGGACAAATCCGCAATAATAACTTAGGTTGCCTACTACAGTAAGAGAAAATGGTAGACAGAGAGACAGAGCAAGGGCGAGAGAGAGAGAGAGAGAGAAGAGAGAGAGAGAGAGAGAGAGAGAGAGAGAGAGAGAGAGAGAGAGAGAGAGAGAGAGAGTGAAAGAGAGAGAGAGAGTGAAAGAGAGAGAGAGAGTGAAAGAGAGTGGAAGAGAGTGAGAGTGAAAGAGAATGAAAGAGAGGGAGCGAGAGAGATATTAAGGGAGGGAGAGACAGCAAGAAAGAGTGAGAGGGGGGCAATGACACCTTTTGATGAATGTGACTGCATTTTCCCTTCCTTCCACCATGTGATAGATTTCCCCCTTGTGGCTCAGTAGATCTATCCAGTCATAATAAGAACCAGATAGCGCATCGCATTAGGTGCCCATTATCGTTAAGCATATTGGCAATCTCACGAGCAGCCTCATCAATGCTCACCAGCAGCCACTGTGTTGGTGGGTGAAAGACCTACACAGCAAGCCATGGATTATTCATGGTACATTTCTGGTACAGTTGTTCGAAAGCTACATTGTTGTACCCAAAATGAACCGAAAAGACAGTCAAGAAAATGAGCAAAACAGCTTGAATGACTGTATTATAAGTTTGATAAGTGCAATGGTGTGGTGTTGAATGCTTTATCAATCAAGCATCCATTTGAAAATCGGCTGTACGAAAACATACTCTCCTTTGCTGGAAACATCTATGTGATGACATCCTTCCTGTAGACTTGTTTTTCCCTCCAACTAAACAAAACAAATGGTTTCCCCTCTGTTTTGTAAGGGAATCTTTTGGAGCATTGTAATAGCAGAAAGCAGATGTCTTTCAGGGGCAGAACAGCTCTCGAAGCACTCCTATCTTGCTGGAATATGGGCATGTGCAGCAAAACAAAGAGCCTGCACTGGGCTAATAGGACTGTGTGCAGCTGTTAACTGGAGTTTAATGATGACCCGCTTAAAGTGCTTCCTGGAAGAATGTGGCATTTTATGTACCCTGACCGGCTGCATCCCCACACACAGCTGCTCCAGTGAAGGCAAGAACGTAGTCGATGAGGGGTACAACACTGTAAGAAGCACATTGAGATACTTTATGTATTTGTTTAACAAGCAGAAGAACACTAGACAATATGTATGATTAATTTAATGCAGTTGACTTGTGTTCGGTGAATAACTTCATGGCAAATACAGGCTACTCCTAAGTAATATTAAGTATTACACAGATTTTTTATTTTTTATTCTTACAATAGGAATATGCTTATGCCATTTATGGTCTAATGACAAAATGATACATGCTATTCTGAATAACTTTGCCATGAGACAAACTCATTAGTCTGTCCTGAATGGCTAAGTTGGCATGTCATTGGTGTGACCACCATTTGAATCTAACTCCCTATCATATTCATGTTAGATCAAAATTACTGTATTTTACTCCCTTTGAACCTGGCACCTAATTACGTTATGTTTCTGTGACAATGTTTTTCCCCTCAATCAGAAATCCTTATGTCATGCTGGTAATTGGGAAAGCAGAAGCATTGTCAGCTTGTGAGTATTCAAAAGGGGATGCCAGAAAACTAAATTATGTGAAAGTTGTCTCGACAAATGAAATATCTCCTCGTCCTTTTTGGGAGTCTTTCAATGTTTTTTTCTTCACACATGAGTGCACTACAATGCAAGCATGATTTATATTCAAGTGCCCAGTATCTGTAACGGAAGAAACAATTTATTAGCTTTTGCCTCATCCACCGTAAGAGAACACACACAGTATGTACTAAAGTGTTCAAATGAATTATGAAAATGGTCCTAGAACCAATATTTAAACACCGTAACTGCAGCAAAAAAAATGATTGAAATGTATGCAGTGCACAAAAAGGCATACTCTGAAAACGAAGTCTGCATATGGATAACCTTTTCTCCAAATTGTCCTGCATAAATTATCCAGTAAATTATACCCCCTTTTGTTTTCCAGAGGACGCGATGCAATCCTGTTGATTTGTTTGGGCCACTTTCAATCGTCATCCACAGGCCGTACAAATCACCATACCCAAGTTTCTTGACCTGCATTCATTCTTGACTGTAATGTCCTCTTAAGCACATCATGCACCTAAGAGGTTAACCTTTCCTCACCAGAGTTAATGTTTATCATTAATCAGCGTCATCATTTCACAATTATTTAGGACAATCTCACATGTGAAATACTGTAGTTGCAACCATGTAACAAAGTAAAAGGATTCTGTAGGTGCTAGTTGAACAAACAATGACTGTATGTACACATGGTCACTCAATGTACAGAGCAGCTCTAACACAGGTAGAGCTGAAAAACATTAGGCCTGTGGAGTGAAGTGCACTATAATGTGTTCATTTCACCATAGCAACCTATCACAGGTACTGTAATGTGTAGGCTCTTAGTGACCCTATCCCTTTAAGATATCACTTAACCATCGCACATAATAGTTTGGGCATTCTAGCAACCAGTTAGACACTAGGACCATGAACCCTTTCCTTTCAATCATTGTGAAGTGCACAACAGACATCACTTTCAACAAACCTTTTTGTTACAGAGTTTGAGCAGTGGTTGAATTTGCCAGTCTATGTTTTACTGGAAGGAAGGTATGCAATGGTAAGACAAGCTCCAAGTGGAAATTGTAGATGGGACATGTAAACATGTATTAAGTTGTCTTTTTATTTGTATATTTTTTACATTCAGTAACTTTACCAGTTATATAAACGTTCCATAAAGTTCAAGTTAGACGAAAGTCAAAGTCCTAAAGTTATATAACATTATGACTTTTTCCCCAATTACCATGAGAATATTTACCCTGTTTACTTTGTATCGACCATTTCAAGCACAGTTTCATAACTTTACCTCATCTATTTACTAGTTGAAACGGTTCTGTTTCTAAAGATAGGAGAGTACGATCTATCACTTTCATGTCTATTCCTGTATTTATTCACATTCTTATCCACCAGCATTGATCTTCTACAGAATATTACCTACAAAATGTAAGACATGGAACATGTCATTATTCTAAGCAATGGTAGAAAACATGCTCCCAATTATCAAAATAGACAATATTGTGCATACCTGGAAAGAAACAGACTTAAATGCATTTTTATTTTGAATGTGGTGGGTTATATCAAGATTTAAATGCTGCAGAGAATGGAGGGATATGAAAACATCTCATCCTGGAATACATCTTCAACAACTGACCTGCACAGCCTCCGGTGGTGACTTATCGAGTGAGGCATGACTCAGATGCCGATGATAGTTTCTCTTCTTTCGTCACACCCTCAAGTTCATCTCCATGCAGTATGAGAATCAGACTTTCTGTATGTTAATGTTCTTATTACAAGACCAAATGGCGTGATAAAAGGGTTTAACATTTAATTTATGGATATTGTCGTTTTGCATGCACTGAAAAGTAATCTCAACCAAGACCACAAAATAGTTGGAAAAGTAATTTATTCTTTACTTTTTAGAAAAAAACGCAGGGTCAAACTGAGGTCATTCTTTATGTTGAGGCCTGGCTTGGTGTTTAAAACTGAAGAAAAAATAAACTGCAGATATATGTATTTTCCATTCCTGATTTAAATTTCAAATCTAGAATAATTATAATGATCGGCTGTTGGATAATGGTAGCACGATTTTACATAACACTGTTTAGTAGGGGTGAAAACACACAGTACACTTATTCTGGGTCATGAGGACCACATAACCCCATCACAATTATGAAATCTATCTGGGTTTCACTTGGAAAGCATGTTCCTACTCTGAATGTTCACTAGTTGAGGCCTGATTCCTCATGTGCAGACCTCTCACACAGAATAGTGTCACATCATACATCAATCTTAGATGAATAAATACAATATACAATACATATAATTGTATATGTTATCATTATTGCATATTATACATTACAACTGTGTCGAAATATGTACATTTGCTGCAATCAAATTTGATGTGATCCAAATCTCATACCTTTCACTAATAGCCATACAATAAATTCAGTCAGAAGTTTTACACTGTCTGTCGACATGCCCTTTCTGCAGAGCCAGTGCAATGACAATATGTCCCAGGATCCCATACATTCTGGGTGTCAATCAAAGAATGTAATGGGAAAGCCTGAAGGACTCTTTGTTTGACACATAGCTCTAGATGAATGAAATGATGGAAAGTCTGCCTTCAAGACCTGGGAAAATGTGTTTTGGGGGGTTGTAGGGGGGAGGTGTTGCTTCTTTTCCGTGAGCCAACAGAATGACAACAAGCCCGGGGCCCAGGGTTCCTGACAATGGCTGCATTGTGGTCTGTCTGCCAGCATGGGGCCATTGGCTGTGCCAATTAGGTCATGTGGCTGATACAAAGTTGCCCTATCGTGATTAGCCAGTAAGGCTGGTCAAATATGTCATTTACTGGGCAAGACAACCCAGTCTTTTACGTGTATCTCCATTCCTTGTCACAGTCTTGGGCTTCATTTCTGGTTGCAGCTATTAGCCCTGGCCAAGATTGCAAGGTTACACTGCTGCATAGTGTGGGGCAAACCAGTGGGAACATTTAAATCAAATCAAATCAAATGTATTTGTATAGCCCTTTTTACACGCAAGCATGTCACAGAGGGCTTCACATGCGCCCATAGAACTGCCCCTCAACCAACCTAAACCCTCAAGGAAGACAAGGAAAAACTCCCAGAAAAACTCCCACCGGGAGAAAAAATGGAAGAAACCTTGGGAGGAGCAATTCAGAGAGGGATCCCCTCCTCCAGAGACGGTTGGTAAGAGAGAGGAGCAGAACACAAGCTAAACATAGTCATACATTTAGAATTGTAAACTCTTTCACTTGTGAGTGAAAAACAGTTGGAATTGTAGTTGTACCTGCGTATGAATTACACATGAAAGAGAATTAGAAAATAGTCTTTTTTACACCTAACCCATATCAGAGCAATTGTTTGATAAGGTTAATGTGGTTCACAATCAACTACAAAAAAGATTATATAATAAATTGACCTGAATTACTCACTGCAAATCCTTAAATACATCCCCTTCCTTTACCATTTTAATTAATCATGGCCTGCAGAGAGAGAAGAAATCAGTCCTTAAATAACTGGCAGCAGTTTTTAAAGGAATTAGATTAATTTTCTGTAGAGTGCAATCACAGTGATTAGAAGTGATTACTGTGAGGAAGAATTTTGAGGAAGCATCAGTACATACTTAACAAATAGTCTTTCAGGTGCAGTTCTTTCCTATTTTAGTTGAAAAGACTGGTTTTGAATCGTGTTGTCTATTTCAGGTTTAATTTTTAAGATAACTGAATTCCAACCTAGCTTTTGCATCTTACAATTTTATGACTAGCGACTAATGACTTAGGTCATCTTGTGTCTAAATGTCCCCTTTTTTGATAATAACATTTTGACTTGAAATAGCCGTACATTTGAGAACACATGTTAATTGAATAGTCCACTTAGAAAACAAAACAGTATTTGACAAGGTAAATTAGTTGTGGCAGGTGCTACACTTCCTTCAGGACAACCTCGACAGCAGTCATCCTTAATGGAGATCCTTCAAATATCCTGACCAACTCAGAAGCAGTTACTGTACCCATCCCTCTCACTTTCGGAGTGGCACTGTTTTGACAGCAATTGTAAGAATAAGTATCTGGACAACCTAGGTGTATCACCAGGCTTGATTCCAAGCCCTTTACTGGGAAGAGAAACAGTACACTGAATCAGTGAACTCCAGGACAGCTTGAGTAAGCAAACACGTTCATGCCTATTACTGCATTAACAGTATAACTGACTGAACTTGGCAACTTATAGATATTTTTTTGCATGAAGCCAGTGGCTTTCTATAAATCAGACCAACTAACGGTTTAGCTTCAGGCAGGAAAAGTCAGTTGTTATTAGACACTTTATTGACAATACAAACACATTGGTCCTGGCATATATGGTTTTGCTCGCACCGTCTCTCTGCAGGTAACTCAACTGAGACACTGTCTCGACATCTGTGGCAGAGCACTGTGATACACATTCCCCCCTTCAGATGGAGAGACAGAACCAAGGGTGGAAGCTGGGGTTGTGGAGGCAACAAGGAAGAAGCAATGCACATCTTGTGTAGTACCAGAGCCATGTCAGTGCTAGGGAGTTCCTTGTCTTAAATAGAGCGCCCTCTGCTGTGTGGAGGAGTGTCAAGACTGCTTGACGTGACGGTGGTGCTGACTGACAACCCTAAGGTTTCAGAGTCTCCCTGGTGATCCAGCTCCGCCCGATTAAAACACAAGGAGAATTGATCAACAGTGCACAACACATGTAGACTCAATTTACTGTCACTTTGTTTTTCCCACTGGTTACGTAATGTTCTTTTTTTAGAACTTCAGCTTTCTGTGTTGCTTGACTATCATGAATGCAAGTATTTCAATGCTTTACCTCAGGGAGGGATTTTGCAAAAACCTGTTTGTGAAGTCAAACCCTTTCCTAAGCCCAATTTAATTAGAAAGTAAAGGTGACTGCCGTGCCTACATTAACAAATAAAGCTATTCACCTGTAAATTATGTTCTTGCACTGTGGCCAGATCAACTTATCAAGTATGTTATTTATCCATTACTCCCTTGCATAGCTGGAAGTCCTTTACTGTTATGTTATTTGCTCTGCAATGAAACACGCTGTACTGCTTTAATCATGCAAATCGCCTCTCAATTATTTTACAGTTCAGTTTATGTGGTGCATACACCAAATATTTAAACAGCTACAACAAAATGACGGGTCACATTACAATGGCTACAGGAGGTGGCAAGTGACATTTGATTAAGAGATGTGTACCCTAACATTCTAGGAATTCTTGAAAACACTTCCATTGTCATTCGTATGAGGATGATAACTCCCACATAGACAGTGCTCCTCTCAAGTTTTAGTCAATCCATAATTAGCTGGGAGTGGTGTACTTCTTGTATCAGAGGACGAGGTGGATAGGCCTTTGATCTGCCGTGTATTGACTGAAAATTGTCGAGTTAATCGCAAGCAGGCAGAAAAGAATGAGGATGAGGCCATTGAACAGAGATAATGATGCACACTAGCTTTCTCACTCTTTAAGATGCTAAAAACCATTATGAGTCGTGACAATTAAGAAACACTAAGGGTCACTGATGAGCAAGTGCATTCAGACAAAAATAAACAATGGAAAACTTCAATATCATGTCCTAGACAAACCCCAAAAGAAATGCCATATGCCCACAGCACTGTATTTAAAATGGGAAGTTAAGAACTGCAAAAAAATAAGCATTTTGTGTTGTTCAAAGTGTTCTTTGTCCTCAGGCTTTGAGCTGCAAAAACTTTCCTTGGAAAAATAACAGCAGTCAACGAATCCATATTCTAATGAAACATTGACTGGATAGGCTACATTCAAACTGACCATGATATTCATAAGCAATTCCTAATAAAATTGGAGCCTGTTATCTGACACGCATTCAGTGAGACTTTGTTGTTTTTATTCCCCAAATTTGGGTCATATCTTTCTCTTTGAGAAGAAATAAGACCAATGAGTATGTCTATACGCAGGGCAATTATTTGATTGTGGACTAATTGTCTTTGTTTCAGTTCTGTGTATGTTCAGTAAAGCATGAAAGCGGGTAAGCATAAGGGGAGTGCATGCTTAGTGGCGCCTGTTCTAACGACTCACATGAATCTCAGACTCTACAGCAGTGCCAGAAGGGGCCTCGTCCTACAGTACACACACTCACACGCACGCACACACATACACACGCACATGCCAACGCACTACACTCTTAATTCATGTCACATTTATTCCACGGTACATGGCACGAATCCTACTTCTGAAAGTGGACAAGCCAGGCTCTAACTTAAGGGCCAGTTTAATTGTTATTTGAGCCACACGCTCCATTGGTCACCAAACATATATTTTAGAGTGTTTTAGAACCGCAGCGGGCTGGATTTGTGTCACTGGGACTTTATATCAAACAATTCCAATATTCTGGGGAGGGACATTTTACTTGTGTATTGTATTGTATTGATTTTTGCCAATCCTATGGCTGGCCATTGATATTCCCACTGGTGGGGCTTATAGGACGCCCTCTAGTTTTAGGAAACAAAGGCAGTCTGGCCATGAGTACAGAGCATGAACACTGTGATATTGGAGCTTGGTCTCTGAGGGTTAGAACATTACAGATATGCATGTGTGCGTTTGTGCATCTGAGGGTCTGTAAGTGTCTTGTTTTTATCTCCATACAATGTATTCTTTGACAAATGAATATAATTAGTTTGGAAAAGTGTTTACAAGCACATTTAGCGATAATTTTTTTCTTAATCTGATAGACTGTACTGCAGAACTTGCATTCACAGCATTTTGCCCAGGTTGTCCTGTGAAGGTACTATACCATTAGCACTCATGCCCCAGGGTGTGGTGTGAAATCAGCTGAAACCTTCGCCTGTGAAAGTGTGAAATCAATAAAAGGCTACCATGCCTGATGCTGCATTTTGTAGTGATAAATGAGGGAGGGGAGACCAACAAAAACTTTTAAAGACGTACTGTATGGGAGTCACACTGTTAAACGCAGTTTAAAGTCACTTGATGTTGCGTGGACTTTATCCTCACCCATCTGACATCGAATCTGTTCCTAAAATCTCTGGCCAGGGAGGAGATTTTCCTTCACCAACTCACTCTCACTATCGACTCATAGCAGCATTAAAAGTAAGTGTTCTGCTGAATTTCTTAGAGGTACTTTTTCATTCATCCAACACTTTCATCCAAAGCACTACACAAATTGAAAGTACACCACAAGGCTAAGGATCAGAAGTGTTTAGTTCTGACAGTGTATCAGTGGTCAGAGTCAAGGAATGGTCTGTATTAAGTAGCCACTGCGCATTGTAACCACATCTCAGCTGCCAGGCAACGTTTCTTAATGACTGTTCAACATCTCAATTACAACAGTCATGCATAATATAACAAGCAACGAAATCAACAACAATATAAGTGCTGCATCAGATACTTGTGGGTGCCGTCTCTATCCAGACAGTGGTATGACAGGAGTTCAACTACAGCATTTAGAGAAAGGACAGAATAGCAGGTATCACCAGAAGTACTGTACGGTTAAGGGCTGCTTTCAGCCTTAGGTCAGACAAAGAGTAGTTAGTTGAAGTGAAGCTAAGAGGAGCTTCATGCGATCACGTTGGAGGGAGCGTTTGGTATGTCTTTGCGTTGTCCTTGTGCGATATAACGATGTGATGTGCCAGTGTGTTTCTTCCGGTCAAACTTAAGTTGTGGATATTTTTCACTGCCAAATATATTTTATTTGGTACAAAAAAGAGGAAATCTTTGCATTCATCTTGGAGTACTTGAAAATGTCTCTTAAGACCCTTAAGTGGCAAATGGCAGTTGGTTAGCTTAGGGAAATCTCTTTATGCTATTGAGCGGTTTCGATTTGTGTCTCCCATCCCTTTCCTTTGTGAAGCCGAGTGAGCCAGTGGTGTTTTGACACTTTTAATTGGACTGTCTCCCTCCCTCTCTCTGTCACTGTTTTTGTCTTTCACTCTTTCTCCGTCCGTTTCTTTCACTCGCTCTTTTCTCGTTGGTCTCTGTCTCTCAGTGTCAGTGACAGGGCTGGTGACATGAGCAGACCGCCAGTGTGCTCTTTGCCAACATCCCCAGCTCTGGGAGAGAGGAGAGCGGCCCTTTATCTCCTGGAAACAGACACATCGGATCGCCTCCTTGGGGGCTGGTGGGGGACAGGGAGGGCAAGGAGCGGGGGGGGGGGGGGGACCAGCAGGTTTCTCCTCGATGCCAACCTAAAAGTCTTCCCCCCAAAAAGCCTGCAGACTCTCTCTCTCTTTCACACACACACACACACACACATACACTACCTGGTGTCAGGCAAACAGGTTTACCCTGTCCTGAGGGGTGGTGGAGATTTGTGATTTATGTATTAATTACCATACCTTTCTGGATCCCTCACGGCAGCTTCTCGTTCCTCGTAATGTTAAATTACCTCTCTTCTCCTCTCTCTGATTGTCTTCCTCCATTTCTCTTTCCTTCCTGACAACTAGTTAGATGTGCCGGTCTTGCATAATATCATTTCAAAAGGAATCCCTCTCCCCCTGCTTTTGTTTCCTAAACTCTCCTCTCACTGTCGCCAGGTCGTTCGCCAGCCAGAAGAGCACTCTCCATTTTGGGGGAGATGATGGAAACGTATCTGGCGACAAGACAACTGAACTGTCTGCTTCAGCAAGCTTCACTCTGTTCCACTTCAGCTTCAGAGCTGAAGTTGAGCTTCCAGTGATCTACACGTCAGTGCAATGTTCCACATGATAACAAATGCCTTTCTTTTTGATTAAAGTTACTAAAGTGTTGCCTTGACAATGTTCTCCTCAGCAAATCCACCCCCGAATGTGCGAGAGAGAGAGAGAGTCCTTCATACACAACTGTAACATTAAATCACTCGTGTGAATATATGCACCTGGAAGGTACACTTCTGCTCCATTAGGACCTTGTTCTCTTTTACTATTTCCCCATCTCTCCACTGCCATCTGGCACTGGTGGCAGCCTCACTTTCTGCGGTTAAATGTTTTTAATGGGATTTAGGGACATGGTCGTCTCATAAAACACAGCCGACATCAGCAAATTGGTGCTTTTAACGGTAATGCGATGAATGCTTCTAACATGGATGTTTAGCCTTGAAAGGGTTTAAAGAAAGAGTTAGTCCGGTGAGAGTGTTAAGTTACAGTAAGAGGCCTACAAGCTAAATTCAGTAAGACCCTAAATATCTGCAGATGTAAACGGGAGGAGGTGCAATGGAAACATCTTGAGTCCCTGTTCAATGATTATCTGTGTGTTTTGTATGTGTGCGTGTGTGTGTGTGTTTTTGGGTATGTGTTGCGAGAGGTGACAGAAAAAAGAATGTGCTGCAAATAAGGTGATTCATATTCCAGCAGGTGCAGGTCTAACAGGGCCGATAATGAATAATAAAAGGCTCCTCTCACTGTTCTTTTTATGGGGATATTTTTTATGCATGTATTTGAGCCGTGTCATCATTTGGTGGACCCCTTGCTCTACCAAGTACTACCACTCAGAAACCCTGTAAATCCCCTCTCTCAATTTTACCTGGCCTAACCTTTCTCAAACCGAACGTCTTCTACATTTGCTCCGACCTTGCCTTTGCAGTGTTTGCTTCTGTCTCTTTTCCATCACTTCTTGGCCTGCCCTTCCTTTTATCCTTTGGTCTTTTTTTTTGATTAGGCATCAAAAACATGCAGCAGGATCTAGCTCAATGCCTTGACTCTTGGATCTTGTTTGTCTCCTTTGAGCTGCTTGATCCTTTCTTTGACGAGCAGCCCAGAAATGAGGCGGGAAAAGATTTTGAGGGCATTTAACAAAAGCATAGTTGCAGTCTTGGAACAGGTCAGTTCTTGTTTGTGTTGAGGTGCACTTTGATTTGTACACCCTTTGGTTGCCTCAATTGTCAGTAAATGTGAAGAGCTCCTGAGCTGTCTCTGGAAACATTAACGTTGTCCACATTGATTTGTTTCTGGGCTTTCTGATAGGGACTTTTGCCATTTAGTTGCTTCATATCTCCTGCATTTTATTTTATTGTTCTTGAGTGGTAAGTTCCTTTGCTTAGGACAAAAGCACACATATTACAGAAATAATGAACTTGGGATCCAAAGGTTATTCTCTAAACAAATGTAATTTTAGTATGATCTGGAGTGTGTTGAATATAGAATGATGATGTGGAGAAATGACAAATCTCTGCTCTCATGGGATCATCAACAATACACCTTTCAAATATAGCTTTTAACAAAAAAAACATTGAAATTGGATCATAACGCAGCCACAATGGGAGTCATAGTTTTATATAGGACATACATGACCACAGACGGTAAAAATTGCCAAAAGAGAGAAAACCCTAAACATGAAAGAAAGGGATGTCTTGGTGGATGATGACACTGTTTGTAAGCAGACACACTTTTTTCCACCCACTTGAAAACACAGACCCAGATGTATCCTGAGTTGTGAAGTTGCCAGGGATATGGTTGGAATCCATAAAGATATGCACAACGTTTTGTTACCTTTGGGATCAACAGTCTCCCCTACCTGGTACAGAACAGTAGCTGAAGGGAGGAGAAACTGGATGTTTGTCTGTATGTACTTGTCAGGACAAGAGATGGGTCCAGCATTAGCATTCCTGGATGTACCCAGCCTTATACAGCATGAGCTTGGTACGACCAGTTAGGGGAGGGCGTTAGGGAAAATGCTGTGATCTGCATAAAACTACAAACAAGCACCCTGCTCGCAAAACTTCCCCTCAATTACTGCGGCCCTCGGAACACAAGCAGTTTATTCAAATGGCTGAAGCATCAGAAATCTCAGAGCGGGACCATTTCAGGGACAGTCCCAAGAGCTTGGAGATTACATTGAATTGCTGTTATGTTAGGTTTTATGATTGGGATCCTGTGGAAAGCGAGAATAAATAGCTATATCTCCTCTTGTAACCTTACCCTAAAAAGTTTTGTGACCCATTTTTTAAAGGCTGCCTATCTTGTTGAAATTAACATGTTGATGGGTTTGATATGTGAAAAATAATTATTTCCATGCGATGGGATTGACTAGCAGATGATGGCTGATTTACAGGGAAGTTATTCATCGTCAAATTACTGAAAGAGTGGTGGGCTGTTTCAAGGTTATTTTGGACATTTCAAATAGGCTGGCTGATTATAAAGTACTATTTCTCCACTATTTGCATACTAAACCCTAACATTCAATTTAGCATAATAGAACTGAAAAGTACCCTATCTCAAAAGAAATGCCAATAGACCAAAGACAAAGTCAAAGCAAATAAATTACAGTGTGGAGCTTCATTTAAATGATAACACTATCCATGCCAGCTTCTTCCAAAAGTGTTGGCGGAAGTGGATCAGTAGGAAGAGAAAACTGTTGCATCTGATGTGAGGGGAGACAAATTGTCTCAATGTGCTTTTATCCAAAGCGACTTCCAAGAGAGAGCTTTACAAAAGAGCATATGTCACTGATCATAACAACGAGGTAGTCCCCAACATTGAAAGCAGCCAAAACATGAAGCATACATTGTGAAAAAACTAAACAAGTGCCAAAAGGGAAGACCCATAAGAGCATGCAATTATACAAGTTACAAATTAAAACCAACATGAACCACAAAAAGTGCAGGACTTTACCTGTAGAAGAACAATCAGCAGTAAAATATTTCACAGCGAGTACAAGACTTAACTTCCTTATAACTAACCTACAAGAGCAACAAGTCACTCAATGAGAGTCATTGTGATCCTGGAGGAAACTAACATCAGGTCCAGCCTATGTCCAGCCAGGTCATTGTATACACAAGACTGAAATCAACACATTTCTCCATTAAGGATGACTCAACTTCACTTGTTAATGGTACCTAACAGCAGCAACAAGTCAATAGTAAATGGTTTACCCTAAAACCAGCATTTCACAGGTAGAATCATCTGCTCTCCACTCTTCATCTTACTTAAAAATGATCACTGCAGTGCAGGGAACATGCTCTTTGATGCACATTACATCATCGGACAGACAACTGTCTATGGTCGCAGGGTTACTGAGATGCTAAAGTAGGACACACTAATTAACCTTGCAAATATTTATATTACGCTGTGTCCACATATTAAGTAAACATCTTTTCAATGAAACAATAATCAAACGTATCATTTGTTCCTTCATTTAAACTATCCGTTTATTTATATGTGAATGTATGTTCACAAAGAACCAGAGCCACAATATATTATGTCATATGCATTTCAATAACGTTTAGAGCAGGTTCAACCAGGCTCGTAGCCAGTAATGGGCCAGGGCGGCACTGGCCCGCCCACATTACTCACTGTAATAAAGCCAATCACGAGCATTTAGCAATCCCACAATGACATGACATTGGAGTTCTAAATCTCCAAAGGAAAATTCCAAAAGTAATCAAAGGTTTTCATTTTGATTGGATGTGTCTGACACAGCCATGACTATGACATTTTCAGGTAAAATGTGGGAGTGGCTGTAAGGTATCAAAAGGTCACCCTTGCCGTGAATCCCACCTCATTGCTGCCCCACACTTGATCTCTAAGGTAACTAACCGTCAAGTCTGCAAAAGGTTTCTATTAAACAACATTTAAGGTCAAAACTTTTTTGTTACCATGTGAGATCTTAATCTTATTAGCAGGTTCTGGAAGATAGCTTGCAGTGCTATCCTGCTGCCTGGTATATAAGTGGGTCCCTAAGGGCAGATCTTGGAACCCCCAGACGTCTCGATGATAGATGGGCAAAAAACCTTCCCCGGAGACGATGGGCTTGATAATTACCTTGGTGCCTTTTTGATTCAGGGGGCATTAGAGTTGATGAAGAGATGGGAGGTTCTGGATGAGCTGAACCACATGCAGATAACGGCGAGACGACTCTTTTCTCGATGAGAGACATGCGGTAAAGAATTGGACCGTCTACTTGAGGAACTACAAACCACATGATATAGGCAAGAGAGGAGGGCGTGAGGCGGTAGAAGACCTGCGTGACATTGCCAGGAGCCTGGGGAGATGAGGAGATTGACACAGCAAGAGATGACCTGAGCTGTACTCAGAGGGTTAAGAGAAGACTGTTTCGAGAAAAGATAGGCAGTGAGAGAGAGATAGACAGACCTAAGATGAGAGAGAGAGAGATAGACAGACCTAAGATGAGAGAGAGTTGTTAATAAATGAAAACATTTCCTATACTGTCATGACAGCACTACAACTGCTCACATCTCATTACTAGGTGCAAAGTAAAATAGTCTGTTTCACGTTTTAACACATCACTTTCCACGACACATTCTGGTAATAAAGTAACATCATTCTCATTTTAATCAAACAATACATGTAGACATTTACATTAAGCAGACGCTCTTATCCAGAGCGACTTACAGTAAGTGCAGGGACATTTCCCCAGAGTCAAGTGCCTTGCCCAAGGACACATCATTTTACACAGCCAGGAATCGAACCTTCTGATTACTAGCCAATTCCCTAACCACTCAACCAGTTGACTCATACATGTCTGATGTTGTGCTTGACAACCACTGCAGAAAAGCATACAGACCTTTTGTGTTGCATATGCCCTTTTGATCTCGATGCAAAGTAATTGTATGACAAACCTTATTGAACCCTAAATGACAACAATTCAATTGTTTTTGTAATGTTCTCTCCTTCACCATCTACTACCCATTATGTGAATCTCCAATGGCATCCGTGGCTTTCCTAGGAGAGCCTCAAATCAGTGCTGATGTATACAAACTTGGCATAGATAGAATGGCTTAAAGTATTTACCATTAGACTGTAGCAGATGGGATAGTGACTGCTAGGGTCACAGAGACTGGATCTAAATGCAAGAGAATCTGCAAAATGAACCCAGACAAAAGACTTGTATTTTCCATCAGAAATCGACCGACTTAGTAGCATGATGATCCAGCCCGGACTTTAGGAAGCAGAGGGACAGTCAATGCCTCTCCCATGGCTTAGAGAGGTCATGTTTTCCCAGAATTCTCTGTGTGAATGCCTTGCTTGTTAAATGTAGAAGTGGTCCAGGCAATGATAGCCCAAAGAGGTTTGCAAGGACTTGCCGGGTTTTACGGTATGTGGATGCCGTTTTTTGGCTATTGATTACGGCTCTTGGAACCCTTCCCGTGGAAGATGATGATATAAATCCAAGCTGTGTTTTAATAGTGTACAGCCCAAGGTGTCCCTACAGCATCAACTCAAAGCACTGGGTAAGAGCATCACAACTCACTGTAACTATCTGTCTGGACTGGAACTTACCCATAGATATGTTGATTGCACCTGTGGAAGATAAGATACAGAGTTCAAAGTTGTATTTTTTATTTTTGCCCTGGAGTTCATACTTGTTTCATGCTTTTTCTGTAGATACCAATGCGGGCGTGACACATTCCATCTTGGTCGAATAAAATGCAGTCCCACTCCCCCATGGGTCAGTAAAGGGTTAAAGATTGATGGGATGGGAGGTTTAGAGGGAATGTAATCATACTGAATAATTAATTGGGGTGCACACTCTGTCAATATGCCCGAAGTACAGGGCAGAAGGCCTGCTGTTGAAAAACACCCCCTGTTCAGCTATCCCAAGTGTTATGATTACAGAGTGTAAAACTTAGTTTCAGACAAGCCTGGCTTGTAACTTTGAAAGAATACTCTATCAAACACACAGTCCTGGAGTCTTGTAGAGTTCTCGTGTGGTTTGTTCATCTGGATACCCATGTTATAAATTCCATATTATCCAATCGAAGGTTGAGGATACACTCTTACATTCTCCTCCTGTACGACGGCATTAACATTTATGTTAAGAATCTGACTCCCTCAACATCAATTTATTTGACGTTATATATGATTTATTTTCATGAAACGTAATTAAAAACCTTGGAACTATTTTTGGCATCGTTTTTTGGAGAAAAAAACAATCTGCATATGGTCTCAATTCCCTCATGTATTTCTTTAAAATTTAATCTATTCACTTGTTGATTCATTTGACAACCAAATTAGGAAAAATACGAAGCCCTTAACCATTTATTCTAAGGGAAAATCATTTTCTTGAGAGCTCAGTAAAAAGAGTCTCAGGAGTACAGTATGTCCAATTACTACACAGTATATTATACACGTTTTCAGTGTCTCAAGGACACAACAGTAAATTGCAGTCATTAATTTGAAAAGAGCCCACAATGGAATAAGTTAGTCCAATAACACAACCCAAACACATTTTGACCCAATATCATTTAACAAATCTTGTGTTAACTACCTGTTTTCCTTCAATGCCTAGTCTTGCTCATTCCAGCTTCCTTTAAGCTCCCATATTATTTGTCAAAAGCCCCCAGTTGCTTTAATTGGCTTTGCTGCCCTGCATCTCGATGACTTATCGATTCATGCCTGGAGCTTCCACTCCAGCAAATAATTTAGCAATTCAAATTTTCAGGCAGAAGGCAGCTTCTTAAGAGGCCAGAGTGTATCCGAGCACGTCTCCCATGTAGCATTGCCAGGCTCTGGGCGCCTGGAGCCATGAAGGACCCTCAGCTGATGGGAAGTGTTGTCTTAGCACGGGCCCCTGGAGGCAGCGCTGAGAAATAAGCCATCGGAGACCTCCGACTCCCCCCAAGCTGGAACTCATTGCCCCCCACACCCCTGATGGGTGAGCTCTCAGGGAGTGGGCCTTGTCTGTGGCCGACCCTGGCGAGTACTCTATTTCCAGATCTACTGGCCCAGATGATGGGTTTTTCCACATCAGTAGGCACAGTCACAAATATAGCAATCCGAAAGGTGGGGGCAGCAGCAGTGAGGAGATGGAATGCAAACAGTGGTGGTTGTGGGAGAGCCTTGGATGGGAGGTGAGTCACCCTTAGAGGGCCCCTCCGTCAGGTCACTCAGTGAGTGTGCAACACATTACTCTGCAACACTGTGCTGTGCAAATCTCAATGTTGTGGTGCACTGCAACAAAACAACAAATCTGACCAGACACCTGAATTAAAAAAATATACATTTACGCCAGGTTTCCCAGATTCGTTAAGAAGCTAGAGCGTTCTTAGAACACTCCTAAGAAACTCTTAGCTTCAAGAGCTTCTTAACAAATCTGGGAAACCTGGCCTTGGGCAACTAGGGCCTTGCCCAAGGACACAACGTCATTTCGCACTGCGGGGAATTGAACCGGCATCTGACCCCTGACCCCGACAACTGAGCCCTACATGGCTGTTGTCTTACCAGAACAGCAGCACCATATCAAAAAGGTACATCTGATCGGTGTGATCCCACTGAGACAGTGAGCTTTATGTCACTGGAGGGGTATCCTGTTCAGGGACACGGGATTAAAAAGCTTCAAGGAGACTACAGCATGCAATACAGCCTTTTCCGTGAGGCTGCTTTCTCAGGACGCTATTTTGATTAATTCAGGGCCACATTTTCTCCACAGACCTTTGGTAAAATAGGATATTTTGTGTTAGGTAAAGTCTTGTTTGAAATTACAAGGCTTTGCTGTTAGTGAGGTAAAAAAATGCCATGTCCTCAATCCTGGTAAAGTAAATCACAAAGATGTGATCGTCTGATTAGAGGGTGGACTGAGAAAAGCAAACTTTTGATTGCAAGATACCTTAGCATAGCAAAAAGGAATATAATGGAATTTCTAGTCTTCTGGATTGCACAAGGATTTTTCTGAGGTTTGAACCTTAATACAATAATCACTTAAATACGAGACCACCTTTGCGGACATACTGTACTAATGTAATGAATGATCATGTGAATGTATGCATTTCTGAACTGTATGGTTCCATAATTTTTGGGGTGGCATAATAATTAGTATTTATTAATACTGCCCTGTTGTTTCAATTGTGTTTTGACAACAATTTACATATAGCTACAAACCAATGTGACAACTGAGCCGTATCCAGCTAAATCAGTCTAGACCCAATATTTGTTTTCCTGAACTACAAGCAGTTAAAAAGGTATATATTGAAAATGTGTCTTGGTAAAGGAAAATAGTTTAATTAACTTGAGACAATTCTGATGTGCCTCTTGGATTCAGAACAGAGTTTTGTTCCTGAGTAGACTCAAGGGTCTCTCCCGTTGTATTTGTTGAAAAACACAGGTGATTATACAAGCGTAGCCCAGCTCAGCTGGCATACATTTGGACTAATTAGCACTGCTTTCCCCCAATACATTCTGCACTATCAATGCAGTGTGTTGTCAAGATACTAACCAATTAACAAATACTGCCATCGAACATTTCAGTATATTTGGGGTGTTTGCAAGAGAGCATGACCTCACAAACCATTTGCTACTATAGATTAGAACCTACCCTCCCTGTTCAATTGTTCGACTAAATCAATGAAATAATTGATGGATGTCTTCACTTTGTACATATTCACTTAAAATTAGACACCATCAGTCATCTTTTCTTGCCCTAAATATTTCTTTCCACCCCCGCCTCACATTTCATGTTTTATGACATCCATCCATTTTTTCACAGATCCTGTTAATTGTTCTTCAAAATCCATCAGACACAGTAGAAAAGGAACGCACCGATTATAGCCCCTGTCTTGCTATTTTAGGCGTAATGATTAATCTGATAAACATCCAATTAATTGGTTTGAAATATTCTAGGGACATGAATCAAAGCTGAAGTGGAGTGAAAGTAAATTAAAATCACTTGACTGGAAGAAATGTTAAATTGCTTGAAACTCATTGTGGTAGCATGATTGACCTTTTTGATCTTTTGCTGAAGAAGTGTCATGTGTATCCTCATCGACATAAAATAATAGTGACAGATTTTGATAGAAATACACTTTAGTTTTTCACTTTTGAGTTTACCAGTGGTGTTGATGCATTGCTATAGATGCTGAAAATGATGTTAGGAATACTACCATTTCAACATGTCGCAACAATTTAAAGGAAACTGGCAAAAATCTGAACACAATCTGAACACCTCTCCCAAACCAGTCTGCAGGGAGAATATTCTTTCCGGGCAGTTACAGAAAATGATTAAATCAAACAGTGATATTTTTTGTTTGTTCCAGAAAAAATCCTACAGAGAGGCTAAACATTCCTTTAATTGAAAACCTTGTCCTTATCATACAACAGTTGCTGAGGACAGAATCATTTCTAACTTTACTGATCAGCTGACAGAAGGCTGCAGGTGTACTGCTATGCTGGTCTGTGATTGGATCTTATAACTGGATACATGTCCTGGGGCAAAGTCAGTGGAGTGGAATGGGTGTGGATGTCCATATGCAAATACAGACCTGTCCCAGGTGCCCCCCACCAACTGCCACCACCTTAACATGTATGAGAATGCTAATATGTGGAAAGATGCTAATGTATTACTGCAGATCCTATACGAGCTTGACTACCCACAGTAGCACCCTTTCTGTTCTGTATGAGATTTAATGACCAAATACTCTCTACAGAATAAGATGTTATAGTATGATGCCAGCCAAACAGCTAATAAAGCAATAATGATGGAGAGATGTATCTAAATTATACATTCATAGTCACTTTAGAACTGAGAGTGCTAATTATTTTACCTGATTTTTTTGTTCTGTAGTCAGGAATAAAAGACTAGTAGACTATTATGTCTCATATGCTAATGCCATCCTCCCTCTGCTCTCATACTATGCAGATTCTAAAGGCAGATTCTTGTCATGCCTTTAAATATGCCTGGCACCTCATCTCTCTGTTTCCCATGTCTCAGTGATGGATTATCTTGTTATCACTTGACTAAGACATGGTGTTGCACAGTGACAATGACATTGAAAGTCACACAGAAATTCTAAACATACTGTATCTAAACACTTGAATTAAACTCTTCTGGAATAGGCCCACTACCCAGATATATTAAAGGAGGTGTCAAATTGAATTTTGATTGGAAAACAAGTCAACGAAGATACCCATTCTGAAATCATTTGTTTGTGTGCATTTGGATGCAACAATAACTTTGCATCAAAGTGCTGAAGTCCATTGATAAAGAAAATGGATCTGAATCAATACTTATGCTAAATGCCCCCCTTACACCAGCAAAATGCACTTGGGATGAAACATAAATAGTCTTTAGTGGGCCATCCAATCAATACAGAGTTGCAACTTGCATTTATATTTCTGCTATAGCCAGGTAGACAGGAATGGACTGAACAATAGGTTGGTGATTTTAGTACTGTCATAGTAGCGTTTCTCCAAGTGGTGAAAATGTACTTGTTTCCATGGGGCCATACACTTGGGGAGAGATATGGCCATGACATTGACAGCTCAGGGTTCACACTACACCTGTTTTCCTTTGACAAAATGCACGTTGACATCAGGAAAGGTGTTTACAATCACATACACAGTTGTACAAGGCCATGTTTTCTCCTGAGAGACAATAGTGGAGAGCTGGAGTGGTGAATCATTTCCGGAAAGTCCAAAGAGCGACCGATCACATGGAAACAGATAGACAAAGCATGAGTCCCTTGAAGAATGGAAACCGATCAGTTGGATTGGATGGTGTTTTTTCTGGCTCGGTTCCACAGCGTCTCCGATGTCTTATTTCGTAGCTGTCTCATTTGTTAGCATCTCCAAGAACAACTCTGGCAGTCGTAGTATCCGTACTGAGCAAAGTTTTTTGCCCGACACAGAGAAAAGAGAGGCTGAGGGGAAAACTAGAGTATGATAAACCAGGAACAAAATCAAAAAAGGGAAGACAGATAGGCCCAAAATGAAAGAATGAAAAGAACGACAACACCAACACCTCGAGGGGCCTGGCAATCACAGGCAGGGATTTGCAGGCGCCACAGACAGATTCGTAAACAACGCTCTGTCCGGAATGGTGTTGCCCCGGTGATTGATTCTCCCCAACTGGACTGATAAGTTTGCTGTGGTCGGCATTCTGTGGAGAAAAGAATGAGTTGAGGCGAAGGAAAAACAATGTTGGAGCTTGATCATCACAGCCAATATGTCGGCCAGGAATACTGGCTCTGAGGCCAGCCACCTCGAAAAGGCAATCTACAGTCAGCAGCAGTGACAATACAGTACAAACCAAGACATTCTTCTGTATATTGTCTGGCCAGTGTATTCCTGCATTGAAAATACTGTTTGAGTAGCTTAAAAAAGTACATCCTTGTGCTGTCTCTGTCTTATTTAGAATTTATTGTGACTTTTATAATGATATAATGGAAATATATTTGTATGTGCAAGACCTGTCCTATCTAACCCCCCCCCCCCCCCCCCCCCCCCCCTCAAACGTATATATTTGACTTAGGTTTGGCATCCTGTGTCTGCTGAGCTGCTGTTTTCTCATCCAACTCTAGAAAAAGCGTCTTGATCTCTGACACCTCTTTTTGGAGACTATTTCAATCAGGGAGTGGGCAGTTGTACAGTAATCTGCTCTTAACCTTTCATCATCAAGTTGGAAAAGCAGCCTGCCTGTCTACCATAGCCAAATGCAGACTCACTCCCACACATACAAACAGAAATCAAATGAAGACAGCGATAATTAGTAGGGTGATAGCAACAGACATATTTTTCTCCTCATAGCAAAAAGGATGTAATGGAAATCTGAGAATCAATAAATATAAAGTTGTTAAATGTCTTTGTATAAGTATATATTAGGTGAATCTTTCTGCAGAAAGATATCAGAGGCCACAGAGTTCACACACTAGTATGTTTGAAGCTCAGATGAATAACTTTCTCATGACAGGACCTTGTCAGCAAGCTCTACAACCACCCTGACACAACAGGCTCTGTTAATATTATCAGCACAAAGTTACAGCGGAGTTACAGCACACAAGGTTACAGCTTTCTCAGCAGTTCACAATACACTTTTACAGTACAGAAAGTTCCAGCTGTCCCAGAAACCAACGGTATTATGAATATAACAATAACAACACAAACTATAACAACAACTATAACAATATTATAATTTCCAATACACCAGCTCACTCGCATAGAGGTCCAGAGAATCTCACTTAGTTTCAGTCAGTGTGCTCCATGTGCACCTCAACTTGGAAAGAGCTCTAGGCAGTTGAAACACCTAAGAATTGTGTTCCAGGAACTTAAAGAAAGAGGGGAGTTGGCAGCAGACAAACACACACAATTAGGAGACTGTGGATTTGAAAGGGAGGGGTGAAGGGGATTTCTGGTGGAGGTGGGGGTGAGACTGTTTCGTGAGGGGGTGGGAGGGAGTGGTGTTCTCTGAGACTCATTAAAAGGGTAGGGTGACAAGGCCAGTGTTTGGGTTTGCAGTGAGGGAGGTGTGTGTGTGGAGGGGGAGAAGGGGGGGGTGAGAGGATTTGGGTATAGTCAGGACGAGGGGCTCTGGTGGTCTGGGGGGGGGGGGTGATTATTCAGAGGCTCATTAGGAGAGACAGGCCGGGGGCAAGGAAGGGGAGCAGGGGAGAGCGTAGTCATTGGGTCTCATTACAGATCTGCGGGGAACAGGCCCGGCCTGAACAGCCGACCCAGTGTAGCACTCATCAAGTTGACACCAGCTGCCAATACTCTAAGGCATGTAGAGAACCCATGTGGTCAGAGACAGACCCCCATAGACCCAGTGGCATCACGACGAGCCACAATATGGGATTCTGCTATGTAAACATCACAGATGATGAGCTTAGACACAGTAGACTGTGAGGATGTTTCAGTTGCTGGCATGGGGTCTCCTGGAATACCAGCAGACGGTGAATAGTGGTGCCTTTTCCAAAGACACCTTCAGTAGTTTTCTGTATTTTTTGGGGGGTTGGGGGTGGGGGGGTATACATTGTGGGTGTTTGAAGAGAAAGTATATGACTAGAGCGCAAGGTGCTACTTGAGAAATAGTCTTCCGGCCTTTGTCCTGGAATTCATATGTGAGAGATATGTGCGGATGTACATGGCAACATGTACATGGAGCACCCATACAATGGGATTGGCTAGATGGCTGAAAGGGAACCAATTAGGATGGGGTTGGGGCACCTTGCCTACGGGAAGCGGGCCAATTAAGCTGACGGAGCTGAAAGCCCTGGTAAGGGGGGGGGGGAGGGGGGTGGGGGGGACCATCAGAGTGTGGGAACAGCAGCAGCGACAGGGAGTCAATGGGGGGCTCACACTCACTTTAGCCCACTCGCCAAACCCGCAGGGGGTGAAAAGAGACACCACATAAATCTGAGAAAGGATCTCTCTTCAAGTCGCGAAAACAATAGTGAAGCGTGAATTGTGCGTTGTAATGTCGAATGTGCGCTGTCTGGACTTTTTTCCGTCTGTATTTTTTGGTCTGTCTCGTTTTTTGTTTCCCAGCATTCTCGATCCATTGGCTGCCCTCTAAAGTCATTTCAGATCAGCCAGGATACATTAATTAGTTGGAAAAGGAGTTCCTGTAAGACAAAAGTACCTTGTCCCTTCCCTGCGTCTCTCAAGCAGAACCACCGTGTGATGTTACAGGGTATGTCTCACCGTTAGTTGTATTATTCATCGCTCTTTTTTTCTAATGACGCGATAAGGCACCCAGAAATAGGAAAACGCTCATTAAACTGTCATTGAATATAGATCACACCTAAAAGAGATGGCAAGGAAGAAAGCCAAGCAGCACATAGAAGCGAGAAAGTATGAGAGAGAGAGAGAGAGAGAGAGAGAGAGAGAGAGAGAGAGAGAGAGAGAGAGAGAGAGAGAGAGAGAGAGAGAGAGAGGGGAACATTGGGAGTGGGAGTGATTGGGGAGGGCAAGGAGAGATGTAGGGAAATATAGAGTGATAGATGCTGGCCAAGGGAGTAATATCAGTCTGAGATTCCGCTCATAAAACATGTGAAGCTGAAATTAGAGGAACATTTTCCTAAAACAGATTTAGAGATTAACAGTCCTCTTTCTACTATGTTTTCTTTAATTAATTAAAAAGTCTGGCCCAATGTGGGGAAAGCAAGAGTAAGGGATTAATGGAGAGACATCTGCTCGGACATGTTCTTTTCCGTCCGCCCATTTGGCTCAACACACTCACCTAATCCTTGTCTTTGGAATGTTAAAAATGAACAAAATCACCCCGTAAATTAAATGGCCATGCATTTAATTCATTTATTTATTTGGTCTACTCTGCCTTCTGACAAAACCCTTTTCTTCATTACCTAACAATTTGGAAGTGTCCAGGTTAAATCCTTAACTTTTCTAGTCTCCACTTTACCGCAGTGAACTATGCATGTCTGTGCCTGTGCGCTCTGAGAGTAACGGCCTATGTGGGAAATCTATAGGATGCGTGTTGCGAGTGAAGTTTGTGATAACCAATCTGTATTTTACCTCTCCAAGATAAAATACGCCTCTCCGTGTCCGCAGCTTGAAGGTCAGTCGAATTGCTGACTGGAGACGGAAATTAATGACAAGTAATTTGCAGAGTCAGATATCATTAGATCTCATGGATGGATATGTTTAGTAGGAGTGGGTGTGAAGAAAAGTGCACTGTTGCCTTTCTATTTAAGTTCACCAGGTGAAGGTAAAACGTTAAAGAAGATTGGAATGGAATCTCATTCTATCTCTCTCATTCTCACTCCTTCTTGCTCTCTCTCTCTCTCTCTCTCTCTCTCTCTCTCTCTCTCTCTCTCTCTCTCTCTCTCTCTCTCTCTCTCTCTCTCTCTCTCTCTCTCTCTCTCTCTCTCTCTCTCTCTCTCTCTCTAACTGTCAACCTCCCGCTCTCGTTCAGGGGAAGGGGATGTAAAATACAGATATGGGAAGCACACAGTGTTGTTTAAAATGATGAGCTTGCTATTCAACCAACCTTGTATGTTCCTAATAATCTTTTAAAGTAACCTTTAAGTATATCTGTCTGCAAAGAGACACTGAAGAAACTTTGCAGACTGAATTCTTTGACAAAACACATTTTTATTTAGCCAATAAGATCAATTCGTATTAGAATTTAATTTATGATTTGATTTCACGACACTGACTGTGATATTTATATCTCAACATTGTGTTTCACTAGACAATTTGAAATTGTAAAAAAAAAAATGTTACAGTACTATTGTGTTTATTAGTTTATTACCGTTTCAGTTCAAATAAAAAGCATTACTTTAAAAGAAAATGTCCTCAACTCTTTCCTCACGCAAAACACAAAACAATCTAAGTATAGTATTTCTGTTGACTGTGTTTTTCTGTCAGACTCTCAACAAAAAAAATCTTCAATCAGATTACCAGTCTCTGAGATGGCTTCCGATTGAAGTGCCAGCGGGTTATTGTGTTTGCCCTCTCCAAACAATCCACAGAAAGCACACTTGTCCCCTGAGAACCTAGAGACAAAACAGTCTCCAAGGCAACCAACTGTCATATTCAAAACCAAGGACCACATGTCATTCATAATCACATATGCCAGAAGACACTTGCCACAGATGGGTCAAAGCCACAGAGGGAGAGAGAAAGTGGGCTTCACCCTGGTGTTTTATTGATTTAAAATCTAGCTTTTTCTAGAATGTGACTTCAGAGCACTCCCATCTCCACTCCCAATTCCTATCTAAAGTCTTGAGGTGAATCCCATCGGTGTCCATTCTCCTTAGGTGAACAAGCAGGTAATGTGAGGGTGGTGAATGGGGTGACTGAGAGGTTGGTAGAGGTCAGGGATATCCATCAGGGATATCCATTCTAAATAGCGGTAAATTATAGAAGGTATGGTGACTCGGATAAGCTCCCCACCACTGTCCCTTTTGGGAGTGATTGAGACACTATAAAAGGGGGTTGAAGTCGGCCCTGCAGGGAATGGAAAGACCGGGCCCATTTTATCAGAAAATGGACCAGCTAGTTGATGCCTGGACTCTGACTCCTCATCATCGACCGTGGTAAGAAGTCAAAAACTGTTTCCCCCAGGAGAGACCAGAGGGCTCAATGGGCCACAACTGTCTGGCTACCAGCCTAGCCCAGGGAAAGAGTTTCCAGAGGCTGTGTAGGACCACTCAAGTGCAGCAAGGGTGGATCAAAAGCTGAAGAGTACATGCAGGGTTCAGTTCATTCTGAAAAGTTATGTTTGGCCAACCCCTGAGGGCAATGAGATGCAAGTGGAATGTTGAAGGGTCCGGAGCGGGTTTATGTACACTGAAAAACGATTATAAGGAACGTTGAGGGATTTTCCTGAGATTTCAAATTTCATTTTCTCACAACACATTTCAATCAATAGCTCACTCAATATTTGTGATTTGGGTTTTCGACTCATTTGGAATGGATATTTAAAAATGCTTTAGCTTCACTAGTAATTCCTCTTTAATGTACAGGACTGGATGTAACAATCAGTTCATTCAAATGATCTATCAACAAAGGCATTACAGAGAAAGTGTCTCAAGACAGGAACAAATTATGATCATGCAATGATCCCACCTGAACCTTTACAATTGCCTTTGTTAGGAAGATTACTTAATATGTTATATGCTTACATATCAGGCTACCTTAAAAAACAGGATTATGCACAATTTGGATGGTAGGAAGCAAGGTCATCTGGCAGAGAAGAACATGTATTTTGCTGTTTAAAATATAAATTTTTCTCTCCCTTTCTGTTCTTTCTCTTGATGATTTGTTGGTCACGTCACTGTGGCCAGATGTGATCAATCTGCACCCCTCTGGGACCTCTCTCAGTGGGACAATCATGGAGGCACCCCCAGGACTAGGCCTGGTAACCCGGCTGTGTCAGCCCATTGTAATCACACACCGCCACAAGCTGGAGTAATTGGTAAGAGTGCACGATAGAGTAAATTCAAAGCACTTACTCAGGAACCCTTACCAAATACGCGAAGTGAGATCCACAATTTAATAACAGCCAAATAAATATTGTGGGAAAAAGGTGACAAAGAATTGCGAGCAAGAGGTTGAGAGACAAGAGAGACTACTGGGTCAAGATTAATGACAGTCTAATATTTACACATTTCCAGCAATGGCCCTTGTGAAAGCCCTCAGAGTATGATGGTGAAAGAGACAGACATTTACATTTTCTGATAAGGCCATCTCCCAGATTACACTGAGCGTTAATTCAGACATTATTCAATGCACATTAGTCACTTTTTCACTCTTTTTTACTGTCAAGTGAATTAAGTTAACGAGCATCTTTAGTTCACATGGCAATTCTGTCCCCCATCCATCATGACGGCTGATCCCTCTTATTAGCAACCAGCAAAGAATATGATTCTAGTCTGTAATCCACTGCTCTAATTAAAAGATAATGGTCAGTGACCACTGGTGTCAGTGCAGCACATGTGCATACCTTAATCAGAAGATAATGACTTTGATGCACTGGGAAACGTTGCCACCGCTAGTAGTACTTGCAGTCTCTCATCTCTGGGAGCTTGCTCCCCATTAGTGAGATAAATGCTTGCTCTCATTGATGGGTCCTGATATGCCTTATGTGACCTTACAAGGATAAACACAATCTGTACTGTTTCTGCAATTGTTTTTTAGATTTAATGGCATGTGCTATCAGCCTTGATTGACGCAGAAAGGATCTGAATACTTGATCAAAATGTTTGAGCTTATGTTCAATAAATGTGTTTTAAGAGAAGTTTTCAGTTGGCCAAGAAGCTTGATACAATGAATGTTGATTCAACTCCATTTGGCAGAGATGCCACCTGTAGTTTTATGCCCCCTTCACAAGGAGACGTGAAGTCTAGAGATGTGGCTTCAACTGTATTGTTCTAAGGATTTAACCAATGATAGAAGAGATTTGGTATAGCAGCATGTCTGTAGGATGGACCATTGATTTTTGAGAACTGTCGTATCTATAAAATGGTCTGTTGAAGAATGTTCTTGGGGGGGTTCAGGGCCATCAGCTGGGTAGTGCTGGTGGGCTGGATTCCCCCGGTTCCATTATAGAATGCTCGATGAAGCTGTATGGAACTGTCTTTGTGTAATTGTCTATGTTTGTGTGTCGATGATGTTATGTTGATAACGTTAATATGTTCACGTTATACGTCAAATGAACATTAACTCTGTACTTCGCCCAACTTCAGCTTAAACGATTGATTCTCTCAAAAACGTCTACGACAGTCCTTTTATGTAGCATTTCATATATTTATATGAAAGTGAAGGTCTACATTTCTTGAGTTTTCATGTTCGCTGTGACAGTAGGACTATGGACCACTCTAAAGGTTTCTGGTAAATAAGTGACTTGATTCCTAGTGCAAGAGTTAAACGGCGCAGCCATCTTTACCTGAACAGTTGCATGCAAGTGGTAAACTTTGCCTTCACTTAGAAATTAAATATGTTGCCCAGTCGCCGCTTTTCAAAGATTTCATTCCGCCGTGAAAGAGTGTGCAGATGGATATAATTTGTTCTCTCCTACGGCGGGGGACAAAATATGTTTGTTATTATAATCCACCTGCACTATTGGCAGAAAGCGCTACTTCAGTAGAGCTGTGAGCATTTTGACGATTGTTATGATGACTAGGAGAGGAGACCATTAGCCAATGGCTGCCTTTACATTTTAATATTGTCACTTGAACTTTCCGAGGGGACCAGGAAATTGCTTGAAAATGTCACCTGTTCCTCAGCTCTGTGTCCGCAATCAAGAAGTTGGGGGGAGTTTGTCTGGACGCTATTTCAGGCCTGTCACCGACACCAGGTCTCACCAAGGCCCTTCAATAAGTCACCACACCACACTTCCTCACGGCTGCTTTGCTCTTTTCTGTTTCTTTGATAACTCTGTCAGTCAGAACACGACAGTCTTTTTTCAACCTGTCCCTGAAGGGTCACCCGGAACAGGGTTACTGGAAACAATGTTGATGGAAAGAAAGAAGTAAGAGGTGCTTTAGTTATCACAGTAAACAGGAAGTAGACCAACCTGACCTTATCAAAATGCCATATAAATGTGCTTTAGAAGGGTAAATGTTTTTAAACTGCAGTTTGTAACAAATTACATCATAAGCATTGTCCATTAAAAAAAATCACCATGTTGAATTTGGCAAGTACATTTGAGTACGACTACTTGGCTGTGATGACTATACGTTTTTTGCTGTATATGTCATAGTTGGATGGTAATGCATCACTGTGAAATAACAACCCACTTTTATAGCAATCTAAGTTGTCCACAATCCACAGGTTAATACAAATATACAATACAAAATGTGTAAACAAATATATAATATTGCTCCTTCAAGGTACATTCATTCTGTCATTAAATCCCAAGGCATTTTGTCTGTTGAATTAACCTAATGGGCCCTCAATGGATGGTTATGTGGATCCAATCCACATATCCAATGTTATTCACAATCGTACAGAGCTTTTCTGATGTTTTCTCTGCTCAAGCTTGTTTTTTCAGTTATTTAGTACAAAAACCGGACATGCATGATGGAGTTGAAGGGAAGCTGAAAGGAAAGAAGTATTTCATCACCATCAAGGAGCACTTTTGGATCCACATAACCATCCATTGAGGGCCCATTAGGTTAATTCAACAGACAAAATGCCTTGGGATTTAATGACAGAATGAATGTACCTTGAAGGAGCAATATTATATATTTGTTTACACATTTTGTATTGTGTATTTGTATTAACCTGTGGATTGTGCTGTACTTATACAAAGTAAGTACTGTAATATGTATGTGTTTTTTGTTTAAATTCACAGATTCCAAGAATACTTCCTTGTGAATTTTCAATACATCAATAGGTTCAGCACACTACACAGTCAAAGTGAATATGGTAAAAAATCACACGTGTTCAGTGTTGTAAGTGAAGTGAGTTAATACTTGTACCTTTGCTGCAACTTTCCGAGGTATTCATATGTACATGATTGCAGATTCATGGAACACTTCAGCATAGTCCTTTTACAACTACCAATTGTCAGACTTCTCAGCATCCTGCAAATTCCAACCCTAACCCATCAAAGTCATACAAGATGTTAGCCCTCAAAAGACCCGGAAGGGTCTCAGCCTGTCTGATCAAGATTAATGGGTTGTAATAATGATCAGTGCCTATAAAACTGATTTTGCTTCAGCAATCTTTAATCAAGTCTAACCTTTTTTCTCCAGTTGTGAAGTTTTATAATTGCAAGCAGAGGTTTGGCCAGCACTGATTAATCACAGTGTGAATGCTGTCTCGTACAGAGGAGGGGGTCAGTTCTGCGCCAGCTGTACAAAATCAATTTTCTGTAATCTTCATTTCACTTCAAATGGTCTATTTCCCTTTCCCACATGATCACTTTTTTAATAGTAGGGCATGCTATAGTGTATTCAGTAAAAAGGTACTATATGTTTGGCTGATTTCCATACATTCAACTTTTTTGCACAACAACTTTGAAGGAACAGAAGAGGGAAATTAACTGGATTTTCCTCCTCATGACACAGTGCAAAAAATAGACTGATAGCCAAACTAATTAACTGTAAAATTGAATTGAGTGCCACATAAAATGAGAACAATTCTTAGGGGCCTTTTAAAAATGAGCTACTTCCTTGAAAGCTGAAATAAATAAGGATTTAATTAATGTAGCAATATTGGCATGAGAAAATCAAAGACAAATACTGTATGTGCAAAGGGGATCAAGATACTTTCTTCAAAGACTTTACCAATCAGAAGATGCATTTATGTCTTTGTCATTAGATTGGATCCAGATTTGTAAAGGTTGGGTACTTCCATCACTAGTGCTGACTGATGCTTGTACCTGTGTCTGCAGAAATATTTACCATTCACTTGCCGTTCAACATTTTCGAACATGTCCAAAAGAGCTAAGGGCTAACTAGCTTCCATTTTGACACTGAACACCAATCTGATCCTTTTATCATCAATCAAACTGTATGTCAGTGTCTATCTGCTAAATGACAGACATGTTATCTCTTTGAAACTCCAGCTTCTTTCAAGGAAGCAGGTTTTGATGATGTGTCCTGGAGCTTCATTTCATGGAAGGACTGACAGATCTATGTATTGTAGATAGCCAGCAGTAATCAGAGTTTGAATAAATAAGATTAAGGTGCCTACCTATTGCCATTCAGAATTAAGCTTAAATACTCTTTTTATTTTATTCAGGCTAACAGGAACTAAATGGCTCTTAAATGGTCTTTAATGACAATGAAGGTGGTAATTGCAACATTAATAATAGATGTGGGTACGTTTGTAATGGCTATTCAAGGATAATAGCAGTCATAGGAACTACATGTTATTTCAGGGAGAGGGCACTAATGGTTCTTCTAAAATTACCACCAAACGTATCCCAACATATTGGATTCATTTGAAAGGAAATGCCTGGCACATATGTATGTAAAGGCACGTATCAGGCAAAATCATCAACAGTAATTGTTTACCAACAAATGTTCCATTATTTTCTTTCTTTCTCTCAAAGTAGTGCAAATTTACTATATGTAATATAGTAACTACTATATTAGTAGTTAGTTTGTCGTAACAGTGCAAGCGAATTTGGAAAAGTTCCAATGTAGTAAATATTATGCTGTTGTTTGACTTTGGAAGGGGGTTCATCAAAGCAGTTAAACCCTCCAGAAGGGAATGGATATTTACGTCAATTTGGGAGACCAGCTGCACTCCTTTTAAAAGGTGCTTTCCTTTGTTGCCAATGCATTTACAGTAATTGGGTGTTTGTGTTCAGTATGAATGTTCTTTATACTTGGGAATTACACACTTTACTAGTTTCATGTATGAGAACATTCAGCTCTAACATGCCTCCTGCCGAACTATTCTGTAAACAATATGTCATAAAGGCCCAAGTCAGTCAGTTTACTACCAACATTGTAGTTTATTGGTCTAGCTAGCTAGATAATAGGTTCCCCATCATCTGTGCTGTAGGCCTACATCAAAAGAAGTCATATTCATGCACATAATGACACGGTCCAATGAGAAGGGGCTCTTGTCAGCATTCTGTATTGTCCGCTAGAAGCCGAAAAGGTTGTTTTGTTTTTTTACAGTTTTCATTTTTTTTGTTGCATATTACAAAAGTTCAAGTGTTGAGGAAGCCACTCAATATAATAAACACAAAGTTTAGGATCACTAGAATTTGTTCTTGTTTACCTAACCCAAGCTTCCAGTTGAGTTGTGGGCGCGTCACGCGTGATGTGGGCTATTTTGATTTGGATCACGGTGCAGATGGTTTTTCCCTAGGCTAGTTATGCTAGCGCGGTGGTACTTGCTATAATGTTTTGTATGTAGGCTGTGTTTGTCTGTACAAAGTACGATCTCATCCCCCCCTTCTAATCAGGTAGTGACTAGGCAGATGTGGTATTGAGTAAAGTAGCCTACCCATAAATATAATGTTTCACAAGTAGGCCTAGTTATGTCAACTTTCAAGCATATGCCTTCTGTGTTCAGCATAGCCTACATTTGTCACACATTCATTTGAGCCTACATCCACGTAATAGACATCCATGGACTAAATAGAATGAATAGGCTAATCTCGGGCATTGCATTGTGCACAGGATGAATTTTTCTCAGTTTGACCTGGTAACCTGTGAATAAATCTTTCATGCTGTTTTCGGAAGATGCAATTTGCACCAACAAGTTAGACATAACTTGATTCACCATAATCGGGCCAGGTACAGTGCAATGTAGTCAGTACAAATATACTGTGTATTAAAACACACATCTACGATAAGTCAAGAAAGCAGGATCCTGAGGCCTGTTCCATAAAGGCCGCTCAAAAAAGCTGGTCCCAAACCTGACTTCAATTAGTTAATTAATTATTAATTTGTTCTACTATTGTAGGCTACTGTAAACAATTATACAGCTATGATAATTGTACTCAGATAATTTTGATTAAGATATAGGCTATTAACATTCGAAATCACAAACTACTATATAGCCATAGGTTTAACGTAGGCTATAGTGTGTATCAATTAAATAATTGTTCATCATTGTTTAGTTCATTAGGCTACATTTTGTAGCCGAAGCCCTATGTATTTACAGTAAGTTGATTTGATATAAATGTAGCCTACATAGACTATTGAACTGATGAGAATGAGAAAATGAGAATGTCCGTGGTAAATCCTTGTTTTCCCGTTGGGTTAGTGTTACAGAAACGTCTGGTTAAGCAACAACACGTGCAAAGCCTGACAGTTAGCCTGCCTTGGACCAGGCTAGTTTCGAAGCATAAGTTGCCATAGTAACTGAGTTGGAACTATGTTGAGCTGGCTTCATGGAACCAAAGAACTAGAAATGAGTTTGACTAACTGACATAAGCCTGGCTTATTCGGTAAACACGCTGTATGGAACAGTTTTCTTTTTTTTATTGAGGTAACTGGCGCTCAACAAATAATGATTAGCACAATACGATCACACCTCTCTGAAGGCGTGAAAAGGTCTCAAATCTTTTATGCCGAATATCTGGGCAAGAGCTTTCCTGGTTTATCAACATTCAGATATCTTGAGATCTTCTTCAACTATTTTCAGATTCCAACGTATGACACATCATTTGAAAGATTACAATCTGCACTTTCACAATATATATATATATATACAGAATACATATATATATATATAATCAGTTGGCCGCGTACCGCCACCTTGTCACATTCTACACATGCATTCTACACCTATGCAGACATCAATGGACACTTGCATTCAGGTGGCTTCAGCTGTCTTACCTTGTTTGTAAATTATAATTATATTTTATCTATCCCCGCTATCAAACCCAAGCCTCCTCTACCCTCACTGTGCAGTATTTTAAGTGACCTATATATGTTATATTCTGATTCATATTTAGACTGATTAATATGTCCTTTACAGTAAGGGCTGAATCATCCTTCACTGTTGATGAGGAGAACCTGCAGAAAATGCTGCAATGTCAGTAGTACACGACGAGTAAACCTGTAGACATCTCTCTTAAACCACAAGAGATTCTAAATGAAACAGCTTCCCAGTGCTAGTACATGCTTATGCAACTCAAATATGAGTCAGATTCACATTTATTTAACAAGTAAAGAGAACATAGCTTTCTAAAAGGAGGCACAAAGCATTTGAGTTATGTTTCCGTATTTTATTTTATTTTATCGTCTCTGTAGTGGGAGTTTAATCTCATTCCAATTGACATATCCCCAGGCAAGGGTTTTTTGGATAGGGAAAAACGAATCAACAGAAATTAGGATAAAGTGAGGACTAAATGCATTGGTTTATGTGGGATGGTATTTTCTCCTTGACTCTCATTCACTCATGATCTCTCTCTCTCTCTCTCTCTCTCTCTCTCTCTCTGTCTCTGTCTCTCTCTCTCCCTGTCTCTTTCTCGCCGTCTCTCGTTCTTTTTCTCTCCCAACCATTTTACAGAGATTATTTTATCTTATTTGCTCGGTTCTGGCCACGCTGGCCGTGGGGCTGAAGGGGGCTTTTATGGACTAATCCCCCTTAAAGCCAGTAATAACCTGTCAGTTCATCCCCAGCCAGCCCCTTACTCCCCCCCACCCCACCCACAAACCCTGTTTCCATCCAAGTCACTTCCCCAACCACGAACGATCCCAATCGAAGCAAGATGGCCAGAGGTGGTTATTGTGGGGGCACAAGGGGAGGTGGGGGGCTGTGGACTGGGGAAATGTAAGGAGGGGTGGGGGGTGGGAAGGGTGTGTGTGTGAAGCTTTCGGCAATGCATGTGGACTGAACTGAACCGTGAACCTTTTTACAGGGAATAGACAGATCTCTTTCCACAACTGACCATGAAGACCGCAAATATGATCTTCAAAGGAAACAGCCTTCTGACGTAAAGAGTTCTGGTCTCAGTCTGGAAAGCTGATAACAGCTTTGAACTCAAAAGGTTGAGGAAGAATGAGTGGATGGAGTGGGTTTTGGGGTGCTTTTGTGTACAATAGATGGTTTTGGTGCAGGTTTGAGATGACATCAATTGTTAACTGAATTCTTTCACTCTGTTCCTCTATGTTTTTCTCTCTCTTTTTCTTCACTCTCTCTATCTTTGTCTCCTCCTCTCCAATAACTGGATGATCATTTATCTGAATAATGTTTAGAATAATATAAATAACCCTATATATTTATGTTACTGGGGGGCATGTATGTTACAACATTCAAGCTTTGTCATTTTGTATACAACAGAATGTTATGCTATAATGTTAACAAACGATTCTAAAAGACCCAATGTAACAGTAGCTCATACTCACATGATGGGGATATTGTAGACAGATTAAATAGTAATCCTGTGGATTTAAGAACATATCGTTCAAACATTGCATGCCTACTGTATACAGTCCATCCATGAAATAACAATGTAAAAACAATAGTGTATATATGTTTTACTACTGTTGGCCAGATTACATCAAGGATTAACAGATGTTGTTCTCATTGTTTAGTTATTTTTGTTAATAGTTCAAAATTGGGGATTGTGTTGTCATTACTGACTGGGAAAATCAAAACAAAATAGAACAAAAGAACATGTTTACCATATTGGTCACACACAGTTAAACCCTCACTAGCAAAATTGTGTGTGCGTGTGTTCTTTTACATCTCAGCCTCATCTCCCATACCTTTTCAGCTTGTTATTTTCAACTTGGTGTTCGTCTCATTTGAGCCAGATGGAGGTTGCCCTGCAGCATGTGTTTTGGCGAGGCAGCACTCCTGGTTAGCCCAGCCTCTCACTAGTGAATGAGGCCTGTCAGAAAGCATCAGGGTGACTCATCTCAAGAGGATGTGCTAACACGTCATTGGCCCGGACCATTCCTCCACACTTTCATTCCTGAGATCACACTCATCCCATTCATCTTCTGACTGATGTGTGGAAGAGTTGTTGTAGGGAATAGGTTATATTTTTCTGTTTGTTTTTCAATTAATGAATGCCAAACCAAAACCATAGACTCTACAGCCTTACCCCAGTACCCCATCACAAAGCTCCAATCATACAGCAGTCACTATTCAGAAAAGACAACCTCATAAGAATACAAAGTATGTTATTGCACTGCTCAGTACACCTTTTTTTGGGGGGATGGGACAAGCAAACACTGTCATGTAAGAAACAAGGGTTCCCTAAATTGAATGTGTCTAAGAAGTGGATTGAAATGCAAAACAACTAAACACAGAACAAATCAAAATATGCCTTAAAGACATGAGGTGTGACACACCGGATGCATATTTGAAATGCAATAAATAAATTCATGAAAAATATTGTACACATCCATTGCTACAAAACACATTACCAGTGCTGTATACATTGGGTTTAGCAGAAGTTTAAATATGCATTGCTATTCCTTGGGGCCACCTGTGAACATAGCCTTGACTAGAGTCACATGCTGTAAATAAATATGTATATATATATATTTATATTTTATGTATATATATATTTATATTATTTTATTTATTTATATATTTTTTATTTTTTTCCATTTATTTATTTTTGCTCTGGTTGTAAAACACATATAAAAAAATGAAAATAAATTAATGATCTACTTTGATCCAGTCTATAACTTACATTTCCATTTCTCCTGAGGAAAGGAAATCATGTTACATTTACATTTAGCAGACGCTCTTATCCAGAGCGACTTACAGTAAGTACAGGGACATTTCCCCGAGGTAAGTAGGGTGAAGTGCCTTGCCCAAGGACACAAAGTAATTTGGCACGGCCAGGAATCGAACTGGCGACCTTCAGATTACTAGCCCGATTCCCTAACCTCTCAGCCACTTGACTCCCTGTTCCATTTTGCATCTATCTTGACCAAAACACATTTTTTGGTGACGCTCGTTGTCTTTTATTATCATTCCTCATGTTTTCCTTTCTTTTCTTCACAGTCAAAGTACTGTAAGTTTCAAAGAAATGTTGTGATGTACTGTAAACAGGAATGTATAGAACTGATGATGCCTTGTTCTAGGTATTTGAAGATTTCTTTCTTTCTTCTGCTTTTTTTGCCAACACAGGGTGGCAATTCATGTTTCATTTTATCCGTAACAACTATTGCCTTGAGAAAACATGTTTATTTAGAGGAAATGCACTGTGCCTTGGAGACATGTTCTTGTAATGGAGTGATTATTCAAAAATAATCAGCAACCCGCTTGCATATAAAATCCATTGCCCCCTGCAACAAATCAAAAATTCACACTCGACATTTAACAAATGTACATCTAAACCAACTTCGCCAAAAACAAATAATCTTGATATATTGCTCGGTGGAAATATTCTAGACTGTGACATTACTTCAATAACTATTGTCCTTATGTTTTGCAGTCATGAAAAATAAAAAAAAGAATAATCTGACACTGAAATACCAGGTAAATAAATCCCAACCAAAAGAAAAACACTAATGGCCACTGGACAGCACACGTGCTCTTCATCAAACTTGTTCACCTCCTCAAGGCCAACTGATGCACTTTAGATGCACTCAAAGTATAATGCAGTCTCTCTCCAACTCCATTTGCATTGTCAATCCTCAACTTGAGAACTAACTCTGTCTCCACTCAGAGGTCTCTTACTCACACTCAGAAGCTGAGATGAGTTTAGTCCAATCTGGAAGACAAGTACTCTTTCAGTAAATATGTAGACAAAATATAATATACAACAGGAAATGGAGGCACACTTTGTACCCGTCAATACTAAAGGATACATGTGAAGGCGGTAATATGCCGAGTTTAGATCGCTGAGTGTTCAATTTCGACTGTTCAACAAAAAAACAAAGATTTTTGTATTTAACATTTTAATTCATTACCCTTTAGCACCTTCCTAATACTGTTGTGTGCAGTAATAAAGGCCAATCCTAACCCTGTGCTTTTCATGAAAAACGTACACTACATATCCAACATCTGTAACACAAAGGGTTGAAGGTTTAGAGCTGCTTTCTTATGGGTTTTTGAATGAAAAATGTGTCATACAGGATGTATACTTAATTTATGATCACATTCATGATAATAAAACCCAAATTGCAATGTTTGGAAGTCTGAAATAACGGACTTCATTGAAATGTGTTATGCAGCAAACCACTGATAAATACAATGCTTTTAGACATTTGCAATGTTTTGTAATGTATTTACATTTACATTTAGTCATTTAGCAGACGCTCTTATCCAGAGCGACTTACAGTAAGTACAGGGACATTCCCCCCGAGGCAAGTAGGGTGAAGTGCCTTGCCCAAGGACACAACGTCATTTGGCACGGTGGGGAATCGATCCGGCAACCTTCTGATTACTAGCCCGACTCCCTCACCGCTCAGCATTCTGACTCCCCGTATTTACGCTATATGCTACCATAAATGCAGCTTTCAAGCTAAATATGTTTTATAATCAAAACATAAGAAACACTTACAGTAAAGAGGTTTGTTTATTTTGAAATGTGAATATTTTCCGACAAATGACAATGAATTTTGCAAAACTCTATTATCTACGAGTGTCATTGACATTAACCCCCACCTAAACACATAAAAATAGGCCTGTCAGCAAAATATCAAGTTTACTTCCCCAAAAATGCCACCAGTGCTGGCAGTCCTATACAAATCAGTGGTGAGTGTTTCTGTTCTGTGATTAACTTTATATTTTCTGTATTTTTAGCACCAAACCCAAAGTAAATCATGGCTGATTGCAGTGAACAGTGGAACTGACCTGTGAAGCACGCCACTTTTTTAGGGTGGCAGATTTTCTCTTTGTAAACACTGCACTCAAAACAACCCACTCCCACTCTCGCATCATTGCTGCAATGATTTAGGGAAGCCTGGGAGCTTGTGCTTCTGCAGTGATGAGGTCAAGACCGAAGGTGTCAGTGCCTGGAGCTGTCCTTGGGGCTGAAGCAAATACTGCATGATTAAAGTGATGATTGCTGATTGAGCAAATGAACAAACAAATGATTATGGATCGTAATGTCTAAACTACGGTTGTGCAGCTCTTGTTTACTTCCTGCTCTGGCATGGGCTGCCTTGATTTTAACAGGAGAGGGAGCTGCTAACAAGCATGGTCTGTGGTGGGAAGAGTTCTTCAACAGAAGCAAGCCTTGAAGTTTGCAGCCCTTCAGGCCATGTCATCTTACAATATTCTCTGGAAAATAATGGCTGAACTCTTTGAATGTTTTAAGTGTGTGAGCGAAGTCACATCTACCTTATGACTTCAAAGTGCAGTACTTTGTTCTGCTTTGAAGAAGATAAAAAAGTATGATGTCTATCCCCCAAAAACCTGAATAACAAAATAAAAAGGGATTGAAGGACACACAGTTTACCTCGTTACTAAACATGTACACAATGAACCAGCCAGTGTCATGTACTTCTTTAAACTGCTTAAAGTGCAGGACAAAAGGAAATTAGAATCATGATTATGTCATGAATGATGACCCTGCCTCAGCCACAAAACATTTGTCATCTCTCTATGCTCAGATAAGTCTGAACCTGGCAGGGCATGGCCCCTTCAGGCAGAAACCTGCCACAGCTACTGCCACCCACATTGCCTCTACATTTAGCCAGACTGCAAATGCAGTTTGGTAGATCTCATCACAGAAATAGGAAGTATGGAGTGCTCTGTAGTCCCCTGTATATTCCCAATGAAAAATGAACCTCCCTTTTCTGAGTGTAGAATATCATCCGTGTTTTGACAGCTACCCCACCAACTGTAGTCGGTGATCAAGCCCGCAGGATCATTTGAACGTCTGTTTCCATAAAGGGCTTATTAGGTTTCTCCTCTCAGTGCTGTCCCCGACGCTCCACCAAACTAGTGCTGTCATTGACCCCTGTCCGGAGGTCAGACATTGACCCTAATCTGCCTCCATTATCCCACTCATTAACCTCCTGAGGACCTGTGGGGACTGTGAGAATGTGATCCATGACAGAGGGAGACACAGGGCAGAAAGGAAGCTGCTGTCACAGGTCGGACAGTAGCACGCAGGGGGCTGAGAAGCCATCTTGAGAGGGCTATTGATCTGGCTGGATTAGGAAGCCCTTGTCTGTGGGGGCATCTCCCTCTACTGACAGATTATTACAGGCTTTGCTGGGATTTGGACCTTGAAAAGACTCCCAGCACAATAACTGTGTATGGCAGAGACATATCTAATAAGATACCCATAAGCTTTGAGTGAAAAAATGAGGAAAAAAGATTTCTTGAAGCCTCCGGCCGTTGAAGTAATCTTTTTCCCCCCCTTTTTCCCTTTCCCACCCTACTACCTACATCTCTAATTTTAACATGGCACAAGTGGGATTTACGAAACAGATTGACTGTCTTTTCATCGTGGCACACTCATTTATGAGCTCTGAAGATTACATTTTATTTCATGTTAGGAATCATATGGCAGAGGGGGAGGTGCGGGGAACTAAGATGGATATTAAGATATATGTAAAGAGTGCCCTTGCATCACTGCAGATGCAGAGGATTGAGGGACCAAATGGGCCAACTCCGAGTGCACTCTTCCAATCCCTGATCAGCACGGAACAAACAGGGTGCCAAACAACCCTCAGCAGACGGGCCGAAGAGTCCTGTGCCAGGAACGACTTAGAACATAATTAAGGTCCCTGGCTGAGTGGAAGCAAATCAAGTCCTCTTCAGACAGAGAAGCAAAGGGAGTCATGAAGAGTAAATGCAATGAGACCATGGTACTCAAGCATAATGAATGTGCTATAAAAGTGTACGTACAGTACAATAAGAGAATTGGTTAGAGACGATAGTGGACTTGATTAGCCACAAATAACTTTGTGGCTTTAACTTTGTGGATTCAGCTCACACAAGTGCCTCACCAAGTAAATGAGGCAGTACGGTGGAGAAGGTCATGGAAACCAAGGAGTTTATTTTTAAAGCGGTTGAGTGAAATTTGCAATCGAAATATGATCTCCATCCAGATTTTGATGCTTGCTGTTTCTATGAGCTGTTTCCCTCCACAACTATCTCTCTCTCTCTCTCTTCCCCAGTCTCCTTGTTCATCAGACATCAGCCTCCTCTGATGATGCCCTGAGGCAGGGCATGTGTGGGATGAATACCAAGCAGAGCGAAGCAGCCCTGTGTCCAAAGAACACCTCCCTGAATATTCATATACTCATGACCTGTTCAGGAAATCATGACCAACAACATACAGTCACAGGCCTCTCTTCAGAAGGAGAATTGTTGCAATGCTGTTCAGTTTTCAATCCGTGAAACGTTTTTTTTCATCTAGTTTAGATATTTGTTCTGCTTCCATTCATTGAGCTAAATGTTTTTTTGGAGACCTGTGTGGGCACAAGTCACCCTCCGTTTTTCAAAGATTCCTAACTCTGAATGTATCTTAATATTCTGCTTGCGCAAGGGGACCCAGCGGTTCAACCATTTTGCTCATGGTACGCCAAGTTTGATTAGTAGCCTTTGCTTGCTGGTCAGCAATTTTTGTTGTTGTTGTTGAATAATGGTGTTTTTCTTTCTTCAACAAAGTGATAGAGGTTCAGCCCACACAGCAGATTCAGTTAGATCATTAAGTTTTGCAGCACTAACAGTAAAACAAAGTCTGGACAATAGGGAATAACAAAATGTTGTTATAATTATCTGATTATGATCTTAAATGTCTTTAATTATTGTTTGTCTTTTTTTTCTGACATGTAGTGCCAGTTGGCAGCAAATGCTTTTGCAGTGCCCATTGGGAGCTTGTGATATCCACAGCTATATTGCTTAGTGTAGCTCAACATGGCAGCGAACAACTTCATTCATTTATATTTATTTATCACAGACCTCTTATTCGAACAACTTCACACACAACACTACACGTTTGTAGGTCCTAAGCAATACACCTGCCGTTTTTCAAATTCCTGCAGTGCCCGGTTCTAAAGACAATTGAGCCGCAGACACACAAACACACAGACAGGCAGAGATTCCTGCCTTAGTAGTTAGATTTGATGCTATAATGTGACATCACTTAATATGGTGGATTATAAGTACGAATCATGAGCAGATGAGTAATGTAGTGGGGATACATCCACGATGATATAGCCGTATGAAAGTACATTTAGTGTAAAATGGAGTCAAGTGAGAACTAGAGCTTGTGCAGTTTGGAGTTATCTGTCAGATGTCTGGGTCCTTATGATGATACTACAGTATGATTTTCATTGTGTGACTGTCTGATGGGTTAATTTATTTCCTGATTGTTTTCTTTCTGCAAACCTGCTCCAATATTAAAATCATAACAGTGTGAATAACACATTCATATTTGCGTTCAATAATTAGACTACCACCACATTTAGACTCTGATAGTGTACTCTGATTATAGCGCTACTATCTTAGTCTTTAACCCAATGTTCTTTTAGTAAACAGTCAAAATGACTCCCAGAAAACTTGCAGCATTATGCAAGAAACATCCATGCCCATAGAAAATGTCTGTTTGGCCTATGTTTTAATTCTCTGCTTTCAACCCTTGCTGACAACCACTTCAAACAATAGCACTGAAGGGACATCAGAGACTCTCGTCTGGTATCCTTTGCCAATCTTCTGCTGTACAACACCGCCAGATCAGCCGTCACAGACGTCCATGTCCATTCATCCCTGATGGGAGGTTGACGCTGGCCTAAATTCTTCTGGCGCTGCATGCCTGCTCCTACGCTTGACCGCAAACCCTCTTCTTCCTCTCAGGATGACACACAGCAACTCTCCAGTGCCCCCTCCATGAGGCTTTGTCAGCATCAACTTCGCTGCTCCTTCTCACTTTCGCCCACTCCCCTTGCGGCCCGCCCTGGTCAGCTGCCAGCATTGGCAGTCAGGCCCGGGCCTCGCCGATCCCTCCCTGTGAGCCTGCTCCACACGCAGGCTGTGCTGCTGATACATTCTTTGCTATGTTTTTCTTCCTTTTCCTCCCTTCTCGCTCTTTTTTTCATTTTCTCTGTCCATTTTTTTTTAAACCCTGCGTTCTGTTTACTGTAGGATTACTGCTTTTGTATGTTTCAAATTTGACAGCTGCTTCATTCAGCTCCCTAGTGTGGAGGCAGTGTGATAAGGCAGATATGGGTTTCTAATCTTTTCCTTGCCTAAATCCTTTCCAAATTTTCTATTTTTCTCTTTTGCCCCGTCATTCCTGCTGTTAGATTAGAGCATTTTCCGGCACAACTCTTTGGCTTTTCGCGCGGCGGTGGTTCGCCGGAACATTCGGGAAGGACTGCTAATGAAGGAGCTGCTCCTTTGACAGCTGTTGCTTCCTCAGTAAAGATTTCTCTACAAAGGCCACAAACACCCTACACCTCCCTGTCTGCTGTGTACGGTATACACGGGTAGCCGTGTTAAAAATAGCCTAAATGACTTGTATCGCACAGCAGAAAATGTGTTTGAACTGCTTCCGTCCCAGGTGGATCTGTTCGGTATGGATGCTGTTTTAACGTTGGCTGCAATGTTCCCACAGAGAAAAGACATGATTCTGACGGGAAGTTTTTAGTCAAAGCACCCTCCCCTGGAAAGATTGTTTGTGCGGATTAATTCAGCTCAATACCAGAAGCATGTCTGCCTTGTCTCCTCGGGGGCCCCTCGAAGCACCAAACCTCGCACACACGCCTTGCATTTTGATGGAGCCTAAGCTTCAGGGAATGGATTAATATCAGTACAGAAGCAAGCATTTAGAAAACACATATCCATCATAACTTTTACATGAACAACAGTTAATGGCCTATTGGAAGGCATCACCCTCTGCATCGCAATGGTTCTTGGCTAGTGGTCTTGTCCTGACGTGTTATGTAGCAACAAACGAGGCCCGTCAGGCACAAATCAAACTGTCAAAAAATGACAATGTCCCTTTTGAATATGTGGTTTATAGTGCATGGTCGCACAAGTCTTTCATTACCCGGGGAGATACGATATGATGAGCAGTGGATACCAACAATAGATTCATGATAAAGAATGACATTCTCGATTGATTAATTGCAGGTCCAAGGCCTGACCTCTCATCTTTTCAACGGTGAGAGGGGTAATGCTCCTTGTTGTTACACCTCTGTTTGTTTGCTGTCACTGCTCTTTGGCCTGGTGGATTTTGGGAGGTTTACTGTAATCTTCCACATACAGGTATGGTCGGTCTGTATGATTTGTCAACACTCCCCATGACTCTGCAGTCTGACAAATTTCATTCATTGCAAGACAGCTTCAAAAAGTCAACAATGAATTTTCCCACAAAAGAAAATTGACTTGGAGCAGCCCTAAGCCTCTGACGGATGTCAGATATCCTTGCACAAGTGTCATTTGGGTGATTTACAAGCATAACCCAAGGCTAACAATACCTTTGATGTGGAATAAAGAAATGTATAGATATCAGAAGAGAGCTCTAGTCTCGATTCGGGGATTTAGAAGAGTAGAGACTCTTCTCTTATTATGGGATTTGTGGAAAGGCAATGCTGCATATTTTAATGTAAAAATAACACTGCATGAATATCAATAGGTGCCTTTTGTCAGCCAAACATATTTCCTATTTAATGAGCTAGTTAGTTTGAATGTGTGTGTTACTCATTGTTGGAGAAGGATTATGGTGACAGAAGATCTAACGTGTTTGAACCGCAGATACTGACACTTTAAAAAGGCCATAAATAAAGGAATCAAAACCTTCATGGGGGAATTGTATGATCATAATATGCTGAAATTGAATTCAACATTCAAATTGTCAAGCCAGAGATACTATTTGCCTTTTTCTTGATTACCTCATAATTTAAGTTCACATTTATCCGCAAAAAAAACTAAAACACATGACACTTTCTTCTGGCTGTCACTTTTCACTGATTGAAAATTGAAAAAAAGAATGCGCTGAGTGTAATGTTTATACTCAGAGAAGTATTAGGTGGATGAAGTCTGAGTAATGCGGGACAAAGTAATGCCGGGGAAATACACTAAAAACCCTTGTGTACCAAATGGTGAGAGCTGTGGCCTTATAATCGCATCCATTCACTGGCATTGTAGCAATCGTTTTTTTTGACAAATGGGGTGCAAAGTGGACCACTAAATCTTCCCTGGTGTACAGGAGACGGTGGCAGAGAGAGGACTGCATTGACCGTCAATTTACACGTTCTGATGACAATCCATAAAATATTAAGACTCTCAATCAACAAAATGCAATAGCTGCAATCCTGCAGCCAATTCAGGTCTTTTGGAGACCATATGAGTGTTCACCTTGGTGATTTGATCTGTCCATAGTTGGGTTGATTCTCCTCATATTTCATCTTACCACAGAACAAGTCTCGCCCGCAAGTGAAGAACTTGGTAATGGATTACCACAATGGGTAGAGAGCAATTTTTCTCTTCATCTGTTTGTTAAGCTTTTTCTTTCTTTTTTTTTGCCTCATTTCCGGCTGGAGCCTGGCCTTTTGTATTGCAGTACTACAATTGTGGACATCTAACTATGTAACATTTACAGTATATTACCTGTAGACATATTTTATGCTATATTGCATACTTGATATAAGAAAATTCTCACTTTCTGTGGTCTGCTGGGAAATAAGTATGCTGCAACTGTATCTTCATCATCAAAATATTTCCCCAAGGTTTTGACCTTATATTGCTCATAGTGATGGGAGAACAAATCGCATTAAAATTTGCTCTCCAGACCATTAAATTAAAATAGCAACCTTATGTACTTCACAGATTTTTTGGACAATTCCATCTCTTCCTTAACCTCAGCAACAATATCATATCTATGTTTCCATCTCCCTTTATTGCTGTTATACATGTAATATGAGATGGACTTCAAAGCCAAGAACAGTACTTTATTCCTCAATATAACGTTTGTCAGTACAGCTTTAACTCTTACATTTTGGGGGGAAAATTCTAATGACCAAGTTGGAAATGTGTAATGTCACAATTCACCAAGCAAACCTTTTTGATTGCACTCACCTTGAATAGTACAGAGTATATGAGCACGGAGTACAGACTTTAACATGACTAATACATCATTAGAAACATTAGGACTTTTCCTGCCTCCTCCCTCCCCCCTCCTCACATGTTCACATCCACCACAACTTCCGCCTTCCTCTCCCTCTTCATACTCCTCCATTTGTCTCTGGATGGAAGGAAAGAGGTAATGTTTCCCTGGGGGCCCACACGTGGACCGTTCTGAGGACTGCCTGAGATTGATGCCTGGGATCCAGCTGTGCTGATTTACTGCCGTGCCCACAGGGGAGTGGGAGATTACACTGGGCTCTGTTGGGGAGGGAGGGAGGGAGGGAGGGAAGGGGGTAAGGAGGGAAGGAGGGAAGGAGGGAAGGGGATGTCATACTGCAGATGAGGCCCTGTGGACCCTCGATTAGTGCTTCATCTTCTTGTCCCACACCACACCTCTCATTACCTCATAGCCTAATTGCACTTTGAGGGATGCCTCTGATCAAACACTTTGGCATTTACTTTGCTATAATTGTCCGTCGGGCAGGCATACATTACATCCTAGTACTCAACATACAACAGCATTTCATCAGAAGATTACTGTGGCATACGTGATGTATGCTTTATTACTTTAAACACTGCAATATATTTTCTAAATCTACTGTTAAATATTTACAGTAAATTCTAACAAAAAAACCTAACAAAAAGCTAAACATCAACAAAGAATTATTGGATGAACACAAAAAAGAAAACAATTATATATTTTAATTTTAATATTGATCAGTTACACCACAGTGTGGCTAAATAAGCTGTCAAAATAAACTATATGCGTGTGCCTCCAGTATTGGCAGAAGAAGTCATTCACCCTCGTTATCTAAACATTGATTCTATCATTAGCACCATTGAGGTCATCTGTATTCACCCAACAAAAAAGAGGTGTCCTAAATTTGCCCCGTCTCATTGTTGGCTGTTTGTGCTCCTTCCTTGACTATCAGCTTCAAATTGAATGTAGTGATTGATCATGGGCCCTGAAGGAATGATAACACTCCATCACACAGCCCCTGACATCACACGGCTCGGCCACAAAATAATCTATTACATTGTGTCACCAAGGAAAATTAGCTCCCGACACTTAATCCATTGTATACTAACGGATTAGGCAACTGAAAATGGACCAAATAGAAGCAACTAAATGAAATGTACGTGTTTATTTCTTAGATCACCTTCACAGGTCCATTACGCAGTTTGTAAGTCAAACTTTGTTGGAGGCTGGCCTTTAATGAGGAGTTAAAAAAGGAGTTAAATAGATAAATAAAATGTATAAATAAATGTATTTCTTTCCTCTGACATACCATTGAATTTGAGTGAAGGTTATCATTTGATTTATTCAGAAATTGTTTTACAGAGCAATACCATACATGTATCTATCCATCTCAGGACTTGAAAATGCTTTCTCTTTCTTTTATTGACACTTCAAATCCAACGTCTGCTTGGGCATAATGTTGAGGGATGCTGAGAAAATGTATTTTTCCTTTTTGAATTTCATTTCATGAAGCGTTGTATATTTTCTTGTTTTACGCACTGTATTTATAGTTGAAGAAAAACAAGCCGACACAAAACCGCCTGGTCCGACCATCTCACCTTTAACAAGATAGATGACGCCACAGATAAAGTTTCTTCGAGGCAAGGTCATAAAGGGGGGAGGCGTTATGTGAAAGTGTCAGCCTGTCTGGGGCTCCTTCCACATGTGTACCTGTGTGTGCGAGCCAAGGAGACTGTGTGTCTGTGTTTGTACATAGCAACGCGTGTGTGCTTGAGTTTTTCGGGAGGTGGAGAGGTTAGACAACTAGGCGACTCCTCCGGTCTCTAATTCGGTAAACATACCGAGGCGTAATGGTCACGGTGACCTTTCGCGAGCAGCCCTCTCAGTTTATCTGTGGCTCAGGGGACATTGATTAGGTGGCAAAAGGAACAAATGACTTGCAGTGTGCGGTCGTTACGAAACTCCCCCCCCCCCCTCCTCCCCGTGTTGACTTGAGTTCAAGGATAAGGGCCTGGAGGTGCGTGTGTGTGTGTACGGGTGGAGGGGGGGGGGGTCACACTGTGGCTCCCTGCACTGTCCCCTGAGCACCTCAGAAAGCTTAGCGCCCAGCGCAGATGAGACGGAGCTACATTGAGCGATTTGCACAGTTGTACACTGAGGCGTAGAGATACAGGCACATTGGTCAATATGGTCACCAGAGCAACTTAGTATTTGCCCTTATGCTTCACACGCCTGCATGCGCATACACACACAAACACAGACACAAACGCTGATGCATATACATGAACCAAACATGAATTTGAATTAGGTTACCTAAGATTGTCAATACTACGAAACAATATTCATGCAAATAGCCTCTATTTTTGTTTCCCTACCTTCACAATAGAACTGTAACTGTATTCTTCCTGGATATGTCAATGAATGAATTTCAAATAAGATCTGACAGTGAACAATTTATTTTGTTCCGTTCAGATAATTTTGAAAGCCAAAGAAATGACATGCTTAGATAGATCTAAAACTAGCTCCACAGTTCGAGGAAATAACTTTTGATGAGTGCTGCGAGAGACAGGAAATCAGATTGAATTGCGTGAACTACTTGCTCTTGGTTCTGAACGACATTCCAATTTCCATGCTAAGATGCACAGGTCGAAGTAAACTCACAATTCACAAACACATGTGCATGTGTACAGTATGCTTCAAATGCAGTCAAAAATGAAACACAAAATGGATTCTTATCTCCATTCTCAAGGCAAGTATTGCGGTAACTGGGACTGAAAGGTCGCACGCATACTTCTGACACATGGAGCCTAGAAGCTGGGTTGCAAGCTCAACTTGTATGTTTGTGTCAAACTAAATTCCAGACCACGGCGCGCATTACTGTCGTACCAAGTTGAATAGAAACACCTCAATTAAACACCTCATTAACACCTCAATGCCTAATAGAAAAGAACCAGAATATAAAGCCAGAAATACCTTGAAGACCATGCGATGTGGACCTCGACAACATTCGTGAATAAGAGGACACAAGATTACAGACAGACAATCACTTAGTCTTAACCGTGAAAATAAAAGATACAATAATGAGGGTGTGACCCAGAGAGAAAATGACTTAGTAAGTGAACAGTTTTACTGATCTCTCACTGTGGACTTCATTCACATGCATTGCCAGGCATGGACTACTGTGGAAACCATTCCAATCATCATTTTAGCATGTATATATTATATTGTACACAAATGCCAGACTTAGAGCAATGTGAAAAGTGTGTTCATTATTTTGCATTCTATTGTAGTCTCCAACAACTGAACCTCGACTGTGATGACTTTGCATCACTGATATTGTATTTAAATTTGACTGAAGTTCATACTAAATCATTCAAATGTCAAACATGTATATTTAACAATCTACAAATGGTTTAAAAGTGGATTATACAGCTCTGGAAAACATTGAAAGACCACTGCACCTTTTTTCTTTCATAAAAAAAAGTTGAGAAGGACAATTTTGAGTGAGGAACAGAAGGGTAAAATTTGCAGTGGCCTCTTAAATTTTACCCTTTCCTCACTCAAAATTGTCCTCCTCAACTTTTTTTATGGTCAGTTTTATAAAGGTATTATTAATGTACCCGACAGCAAACTTTTCTTTCCCCAAAGTGTTCAGAATGCATGAACCCACCAACTTTGCTGTTACCATTGCTAATTACTTTCCCTGTCCTACTGACTTATCTTGGGTATTTAAGGAGGAAGAAATCTTGGGTGACAATGTGATCATAACATTAGATAAAATGATGTGCTGGATATATCCTGGGGTGCGGGGTGGATGGGTGTGACAATGAGATTATAGCAGCAAGCCACTAAGAGGGTCGTAAACATGTTGGTAGGTTATAGATCCATTCAGAGCAACATTTATAACTCTCTAAACCCCCGTTTTTCCTGCCCAGTAATGGACTCCTTGACATGCAATTTAGGCCGCTTAGCCCATCTTTAATCTGTTTTAGCTGGCCTCTGGTTTATAGGGCAAGGAAAATCAAATAAACAGATGGTAATCTGACAAAATCAGAGCATGAGCGACTCCTCTGCGTATTAGGTATCAAATTATGTTGCAAGATTTCCTCAATTTTTTTCCCTCTAAACCACAAGCTGTTCATTTACATGATAATCTGGTGAAAGGCGTAATCTGGAGTCGAAAACACCAAAATACAGCAGCCGAGTTTCATCATCTGCATCACAGGAGTAGATCATTGGCGTCTCCTTTCATTAAGACAATCAGTGACGACAGCCTTTTACTGCTGACAATATGAACGTTTCCGTCTGTGTGAGGACGTCAGTTCTTCTTCTTATCTGTGTCCTTGTTTTTGCATCCGGGTCGCAAGTGGGTGTTCTGCGTGTGTCTTTCTGTATCTTCAGTAATTGTTATGCGATGGTGTGCACGTGTGTTTGTGCATGTGCCTTTGTGTTCACGCCACACAACCTGTTTGATGTTGATGTTCTTTTTTTGCCAGTTTCTTGTGTAAATGCCACTCAGTCCCAACTGAGTAGGCGTTATCGGATTCCGACTTGAGCGGCTCGCGGGACAGACCAGAATACACCACGTCTGTTCTTAGGTGTGTCATACAGGTGGCTCTCATGGAAACGCAGACTGGGGAATTTGGCTAATTAAGCAGAGTAAACAGCAAATATCTCCCAGAATTCCTGGAGGGCTCACTGAGGCATAAGGCCCCAGACACCCCCAAATCATGGAAATGACAATCCCGCTCCATTTTGACGTTATTGTTGGATATGTATTTACAGGAGATACGGATTCCACTAGGGCACATTGTGACTGCTCCATCCATGACCAGATTCCACTCTCTGAATAGTTTGGGAGGTAGTTTGGTTAATGATTATGATAATGCGAGCCACACAGATGGCACTGTTGATTGGAGCAACAAGGGGGTGGCACTAATTGGCCCACGGACGACCTGTGTTCAATGGAGAAAGAAATATTTGGATTGGAATGCAAGCATAGCAAATGCATTGCTTACCATGTATTTACAATTCTAATGTAAATGTAATCATGAATAATGGTCTAGACACAGACTATGAACCATGAATTTAAGATAATTATGATACAGTGTGTTGTTGTAAAAAGTTAATAATTTTTACCTCATAATTAGTAAAGCTTTAAATAGTTGTCAATGTGTCAACATTGTTGTGGTTATGTCCTCAATGTATTGTCCTGCACAACAATGTTTTCGGTCACATTTGTGTTTACATCTTGACAGCACTGAAATTCCACAAATCCAGCAGACGTGGGTGACGCCGACTCTGTCCCTTTCAGAGTACCCTGAACCTCTTCAGGGTTACACTGATCTGTCTCTCTCTATCTCTTTCTCTCTCTCTGTCACACACAGCCTCCCTCTCTCTCTCTTTTTCCCTGTCCTTATCAGGACCTCTGTGAATGTGCTCACCTGGCCGTGAAATGGAAATCATTGATGGCCCCTATCCCGGTATCAAAGAATAGCCCTTCACTTCCCTCCCTCCTGTCCCCTCCCCGCATTTATAGGCGTATTGAAAGCCATAAAATATGACAATTTCGCTATATCATCTGGGTTAAACTTTCCATAATTGCATTAGCCCGCTCATATTTCTTTAAACTTAGAGTCGTCTTTTTTCCAGTCCTGTTCTTTCAGACAGTGATGCATTAGCTCATATTGCCAAAATAATGAGAGGCCTCTGCTTGCTGTTCAGGTGACACAGTGACCCAAATTAAAGGGAAGGAGAGTCAGGGGTATAAAGGAGGGTTTCTCAATGGATTATCTTCTCCAGGAATGGGACTCGGATCCCAGTGTGTCCAACAGGTCTGATAGCAATCACCGGCTTGTAAATAGGAAGGACGCTATTGTGTTGCGAAGGTGTGTGTATATGTGGGTGCATGTGCATGTCTTAGTAGTGTATTGGACTGTGTGCCTGTGTTTACACGTTCATGTGTCTGTGAATTAGGATGCTGTTGGCATGGGGAAGGTGGCAGCGCTCCAATGCAATGTGGCTGGGCCTGATAACCGCAGCCAGACTGGGGCTAACTGCGATGACCGCGCAGTCTAGGAGCGAGATGTGGTGGGATTATCACTGAATAGATGTCGTTGTGTGGACCGTGGAGGGTGGGGCAAATGCTGTCTAACATGAAACATAAATACTGATTAGATTAGACATACATGACTACAGCGGACACAGCCAAAGCCTTTATGAATATCTCAAAGAGGATTAGAAAGTGAGTCCTTTTGCTCAGTTTTTGACTCAAGACTTCTTTGAGGCAAAATACTTAATATGTATTGCGTTGCAATTCAAGGACTACAAACACATTTTAGAACTTCTCGGAATTGGGCTGATTTGAATTTCATTTGATTCCTTGATCATTTATTTCTCTATCCAGGGAATTGTTTGCTGAATAATGATGTGACCATCTCAGAGAGATTGCTGAGTAAATCCATCTGAAATTATTTTTGAAAGCTTTGCATGTCTGTCTGCGAATACATCCAGACTTCTATGTGATTTAGACTGCACAGCAAATGCTTCCCCTTTCTGTTTCCAGTTATTTAATCATGGAATTTCTTTATTGAGAAACCATACCCTTCTCTCTTTCTTTAGCTGTGACTTGAGATATGCCATGGTTCCTGTCTTGGTTATTAGCTGAATGTACCTGAATGGTACATTGCATACGTACATAATACGAAACTCTGCTTCCTATGCAGAGTCTGCACCAGTCATCACAGACATGATGGAGGAAAAAACAGACATCCACCTCTTCCACTTCCTCCTCCTTGCACTCCAGGCCAAGCTTGAGAAATGGGTAAGCCACCATGAACACTTCGCATTCTCTCTTCTATGCTGTGTGCCGTGCACCATTTCCTGGCCTGACAGGAGATGTTTTACGCCTCCCTTCTCCTTTCACGGCGTTCCAAAACAGGAAAATCGAGTTACAGTACACGCCCACCTCCTGCCTTTGTTTCACCTACAGTACACCCCAATTTATCCCTGCCAAAAACTGCTCCCTTTGACGGCCTGATTTTTTTATGTTTTTAATCACTGTGCTATTGCACTAGATTGAAAGATTCCAAGCTGTTCCTTGCCACCTTAGTGTGTGTCGCAGCGTTGACCCAGCGTCGCCCTGGGTCTAATCAAAGTGTGTGGTGGAGGGAGGGAGGGAGGGAGGTATTGGCACATAAGATGAGTAACCTCACCATTATCAAATGAAGATGTCTTTTTTTTTTGCTCACATAAGCTTATAAGCTTAGGGAACTTCATTTGTAGACGTTTCACCTCTTGGAGATTAAGTTATTCACCTATCGACAAATACTTTTTTTTCCCTTCCCCCGCAGTTCCTCTATATTGATTTGATATGACTTTGGAGGCAACCCTGTCTTGTCAAACAGCAGAAGACTCCATTTCCCAGGTTTCCTGAAAAACTGTGCTCAGCCCTTCCTCATTCCACAGCTAGTTGTATTTCCACCCTGCCGCATGTCAATAAGAAAGTCAATGGGCAACATATAGATGTGTTGTTGTCTGATGATTTCTAGGTGATTCTTTGGTAAAGATAAGGAAGCTTGTGAATTTCATTAGCACAAAAACAATAAAAGAATGGAAAAGCACCATGGGTGTCCACTGTACACTTACATAGCGTGGCATCCATGAAAGGAGTGAGTTCTCTCCCAGCTGAATAGCGTTGTTTCATGCCGTTTTGATTTCGTTTCAAAGTTGAAGTGGGGAGGAAGGATCCCCTTTGTGTCAACGCACACAAGTTGAAAGCAAGAAAAATAGACATTTGTTTAGACGTTGTATGCGTGTGTGTGTGATTGTAAAGTATTCCGTTTGTTTTTACATACTCACAAATTAAATGCATAAAATTGAGTTTTTTGTGTAGTCCTTCCTGTTTCTCTCTACGATAACTTTATTCTTGCAGTTTTGTCATTATTTGGTCAATTACTGCATAAAATAGGGGTTATCATTTTATGTACGTGTACATACAGAACTTGTAATAAAAAAGAGAGCAGAGACAGCACAATTACATAAAAATGTTGGCATGAAATACATAAAGACACAAAATAAAGGTTTTGCATACTTCTGGCAATAAGCTAATATACACTTTGTGCGAGTAAATGGTTTTTATCAACCTTGTGTTGATTATTTACACATAGCAATACAATAAAAAAAGTTATCAATACCCCGATGGGTTGGTCTTCATGAAACGGTTGAATGATTTGTAGATCATCAAGTAGCATGCTCTGAATGTATTTGACAGACTGCTGAGGCCTGGCAAGATCTCCTGTATTCTAACTGAGTAGGCCTACTCCTGTTTTGCAAATTACAGTTTGACAGATTTTCCTCAGTGTAGACACAAACTAGCACTCTGAGTGGGAATGATTAGGCTTGTGTCACTTGAGAAATGTAGCAAACAAAAGGCAATTTAGTAAAGCATTACTGTCAGGACGACTCTGTGTGGCTGAGACTATGGGGAATAGCAGGAATGTTGTTGTCATAGCGTGCAGTCATGTTAATCCAACCTCACACAAACTGTACTATATAAATAGTAAGCAATACCGATTTTCACAGCAATTGACCCTTCTGTTCTTACATTAAAGAGGTTAATAGGAACCTCTACTGAATTTAACATGTTTATTATTTCTATTGAACTAATATAGTTATTTTGCCCTTAGTTATGGTTTAAAATGATTATTTTAGAAGATGAGAACCTGATATTAGTATCCTTTGTAGTGTTGCTTGAGCAGTCGCTTATCGTTTCCCTTTGTCATTGTCTTTCATTTATTTTCTCAACTCCAACGCCTTGAGCAAAGTGGGAAAATGTTTAGTCATGACACCAGCTAAAGGAGCTGCAACACTGAGGACAGGGATAATCAGCTTACATAATAATGTATGTGGAAGTCTGTGCCTGTGCGTACAGCACGTGTGTTTGTGTGTGTCTGAGTTTCAATGTACAGTGTGTGTGTGTGTGTGTGTTTGTGTTTAAATGAATGGATGGGGTGTGTTGATCTGTGTCTCCTCTTAACAGGACAATTAGTGATGCTTATCATTTTAATTAAACCTCTCCAATCAGCAAGATGAGGTTTCACTAGCCATTAGCCTCTGTTGCCAAGAGAGAGCCGTATATAGACAGAGGGTTGATGAGAACCTGCATTTCACCTCTCGTCCTTCCTAGAAAAAAAAACGAATGTGTATATTGTTTAATAGAAAATAATAGTTTGGGTCGTCTTTGTTAGAACTCCACATCTAGACTGTAGTACTCAGTGTGATTTTTGCTGTGGTGTGTTGAGGTGCTAGCATCAAGGCAAGTGATGCCAACATAATCAGTTCTGCTGACAGACCTTTGCACCCTGGAGGAACAGGCAAAGACAAGGACTCTTTCCAAGCTTTGGGCCATGGATGATGAATATGGATAATGGATGATGCCCCCTCCACGATGGTAGAGCACCTTTAGCACTAGCAGAAGTCCTTCTTGCCAGGGGCCATTAGACTCTATAATGCCTTACGGTGGACTGGAAAACAGGCACAAATCAGTCCCCTTCGTTCTGGACATTATTATTCCTTAACTGTAATACATACCGGATTGTACTGCACTGTTTGGTTTAGTAGTCTAGTATGAGGTACATCTCTCCCTAAGGCTTCTGTATTTACTGATGACGACCTGAGGCATCTGTGTGTCATGTAGATGTCAGTGTTGTCTACTCCCTTTGTTAAATGTTCAGAAATACGTGTCTTTTTTCATTTCACCAGATCCTTCTATTCTCTTTTCATACTCTCTTTAACACCCCCTTTTCCTTTTGATTCAGCAGAACAAACCTTTCATTGGAATTTTCTTTTTTTTTTCTTATGTATCTCGTTCTCAATTGTTTACATGTTTCTTAGAAGTTTGGATAATTGATGTTGGCACAATAGGGACACATTCATGTTGAGATGTTTTTAAGGCTGAAGGAGGAGAATAAGACAGATAAGAAACTCTGGCCTTGTGGCCTTGTGTGAGACAATGTCCTGTCATCCAGAATAAGCGTCAATTAAAATAATCTAACGACTGGCTTGAGAGAGGTTTGAGAGAAGGAGATCAAACAATTACAAAAGACAGCAGACGACGTGCATTTATTTTAAGTGAAGAACTGTGTAGATTGACATTGTTTGTCATCAAACATTCTAGTTGGTTCACATTAGATATAGCGGTTATATTATAGAAGCGAAACTTTGATAGACACTCACTATCAGAGGGAAAATGCATTGCAATGGTCTCAATATGTGTGCTCTTTTCTCCTCTGTGAGTCAATCACTCAGCTTTCAACACTCATCTAGAGTAGCATTGATGAGTGTAAGAGCAAGTATGGAGGGTAAGGTTTGCTAAATTTGCCAAGCAAAGTTTCCAAGCAAATGAATTCCCCATGGTGTTCCTTCAGTGTGAGATAGAAGAACAGAAGAAGATTATATTTAACAATCAGAAAAGAAAAAGTTCCACTGAGGTAGCAGATAGGAGTCGCAGCCTGTCTCTCTCTCTCTCTCTTTTTCTGCCTCTCTCTCCCTCTCAGCGGTGCACTATTGTTCTGCTTTTGTGCACTTGTTTCATACGTGTTATTGCCTGTCAGCCCGGTCTCTATTGAACCGAGGACTTCAGACATCTGAAAGTCGCTGCTTCTTCCCTCTGAGAGACGAGGGGAGAGCAGCAGGAGTGCACTGGAGTAATTGATACCCTACTTTGCATGCCAGGGACTTGTGGCTTTAAGAACATTAAGGAAATGAAAGTGCAGAGTCCTCGCTCCATCAACAAATCAGCCACAGAAACGGCACGACATGCCACCACAACACATGAGCAGTCTTCGTCTGTGTCTGCCTGGAATGTCGGGACACACTGTTGTGTCTCTGTGCAACATTAGAGGGAAAAGGCGATATTACCAATTAATGAGGTGTTGTTTTCCTGCCGGCTGCACTGAAAAGCATACTATTTGTGTTTGCACTACAAAAGGCTCCATACTTTCCCCCTCTGTACACTCCATTTCACAAGTGAGTTTATCAGTTTTCAATCCTTTTTTAACTTGATTAACAAAGCAACGCAAATGTTAGGGTAAGGAAAGGCAATTAAGAATGCGGAAATCCATTCTGAGCACCCTGATGTATCCCCTGATTCCATTCCTTAAAGTATTACTAATGTTGCTTGTTTTTCAACGCATAGAGAAATGGGAAAAACATTGCACAGTGGAACACCAGCTGATAGTCACAAATAATTCAATTGATCTTCAGTGACATCTTTACCTTCCTTGGCCTCCTTCTTCAAGCCACACAGCAGCTGAAGTTCTCAAACCTGACTGAGACCAAAATGTGACTCCAACTTCCTGTTTACCCCCCCCTCCCTCCCCCTCCACCATCTCTTGGAGCCTCCAGAGGAGCAGATGGCCTGCCATCACCCAGACCCCCCCTCTGCCCATCCTCTTCCCCCTGGCCTGCTCTCTGCCCATGCCAGGCCTATCTGTTAGCATTGGACAAAGACACAAAGAGTCATTGCCACCAAAGTGGCACACTAAAATTAGACGGACACAAAGTGTGGGGTGGGCATGGATCGCCTGGCGAGCTCCCTTCTGTGCCTCCAGGAAGATGGCAGCCTACGGCGACCAATCAGACACACCAAACGCCCTCAGCAAGATTACCCTTGTGAGCTACTCCATTAAAATGTGACAAGACGACAAATAAACACATTTGCTTTGCACAGTAGGTGTGAAATGCTTTTATTTTCTCTGGCTTTACATCAACAGTAGGTGACTTGACACCTATATCGACAGGTGGGGGCAGTCACGTAGGCTTTTGCTTTAGTCAATTCTTTCCTTTGTTTGCAGGGACACAAAAGTATTTTGTATTTATTTATTTTGCACAGAAATAGCATGTCTTTTCTGAGGCATTAAATGATTAAAAAATGTAACCCTAGTCTGTGTTGTTTCCTGGAAATGTAAACAACAATGAGAGAACCCATGGACCTAATGATGGAGTTATACAACAAGAAAGAAAATTACACAAAGTAATACAAAAAGCAAAGAAATAAACACAATGAAAGCCAGTAATTGCAATGATGCGGCAAGGAGAAAGGCCAGTTATTTTCATTATCAAATGAAAACCTTTGCATCTACAAACACAGACCCATTCGTTTTGAGCTGAGAGCCCATGGGAGATAGCTCCAGACCGCCCCCCCACCTCCCCTCCTCATCCCATGAAAGGAAATAAAGAAATAAATGGAAGAAGAAAACAAAATGTAATTAGCGACTCTGATTAATGTTGTTAAGATGTACCTTGTGATTGCAAATGCCTCGAGCTCAACGTGTTTGTATGCTTGTGAGATCCCCTCTGATGAGAGGCGGGATGATAGCCGGCATCTGACGCGTCAGACTCAAAGTAATGACGTGCAACTGCTTTGGTTTAATGCTAGCCTTTTTGGTTGGATGGTCTTAGATGCAGTCTATTTATATCTCCTGAGAAAAAGGTAATACATCTGGAATACATTGGCACCATTTTCATCTAAACACAAGGCCACTTTAAATTACTCAACCCAACCTAAACAGTTGGCAGTTCATCTAATCTGGTAGCATTGATTTCTGATACGTTTGAATGCTGTGTCTCAAAGACTATCTCTGTTGAATCTTCAGCTTTGACACCTACTATAAAGATTTTAATTTTGATGATCCCTGAAAAATATTTTAAAAAATCTCCAGGTGACAGAGGATACACGGATAAATACATTTCACTCCCTTGGCACCATCAAAATGATTAACGTTGGTTGTGTGTCAAATAAACCGAATTAGAAATGTGCTTTGTATGAAAGAAATAAGGAGAGAGAGAGAGAGAGAGAGAGAGAGAGAGAGAGAGAGAGAGAGAGAGAGAGAGAGAGAGAGAGAGAGACGCAAAACAAGGTGAAAAGAAAAGTAACTAAAACAATCCTATTAGGGAATTGGGGTGTATCACCGTTGTTATGTGAAAATGAGGTCCCCCAATGCAGGTTGGTTCCAGGCAATGAAATGATAGATGAAAAGGAGAAACAACAGTCGTCGATTACGGCAGCGCATGATTAACCTAAACTAATTAAGACCTCTGGGTAACGGAAACGCCAGCCTCTCCCTCCACCCAGTGAACTCCCATGGCTGCTCCATGTTGAAGCTGCCTTTGTTCTGAATGTCCTTCTCCCCAGCTCAACTGGCATGTGTGCTCCACTTCCTGTGTTGGTGTGGGAGTCGGTATCAAACTGTGTGTGTGTAATTGTTTGGCCGTGTGTGTATATGTGCCTCACTGTGTGTGAGTGTGTGTGTGTGTCACTCTGTGTGCGTGCTCCACTGTGTGTGTGTGTGCATGGGTGTATGTGTGGACAAAAGTGAGGCCTCAACGATAAAGTATGAGGTGGTGTAAATGACTTCTGGAATGAATAGGAAGGAGAAAGAAAGCCTTTGAGCTACATTTCTCAAATCTACATTTTGCCTGCATAGAGTGCATCGATTTAGTTTTACCCCAGCAAATGCCTCATACAGCATTATCCAAAATAAAGGACCTCTATCACCTCCATTGCACACAATATATTCACTTTGAAGTAGGTTTAGACTAAAGATTCAAAGAGGACTCATGCAAACTGTGCAGGAGAAATGGAAAGCTAACAGGCTCAGATATTGATTAACCCGTGGCTTGATTGATGTTTTTGTGGATCTCTGTGCGCTGCCAATAACAGACTGGTGGGTTTCAAATGTGATATTTCAGGCACAAAGGTCAAATAAAACTCGGGAGTTATGACAGGGCACATGGCTCGTGGGTTAGAGAGTATCGTATGACTTATTGCTTTGCAACATTTATGCAAATTGTAGCAATTATACAACAGGAGGATTTGAAACTACTTTTTTATTGTACTGTACACATAATTTATTTATATGAGTTCCCAATCAATAGATGTGTGTGTCCCGTGTCTCCATGAGTTTGACTTGAAAACACTACAGTTACTAAATGGTCATTTACATTTAGCGGAGCAAAGTGGGTCTTGGTTTTAAGACCTACAAAAGCACCAGCATACTCTTAAGCCTGACTGTAATCCTCCACGGATAACCATCCGCCGCCCCTCCCACCAACCTCTTCCACACCCCAACACACCTATACATGCATCCCCACCAACCCCCACCACCCTCCACCCCCACCATCCCCCACCCTCCACCCCCCGCTACACCTCCACCCCCGCCCACCCCCCGCCACACCATGTATTTGTCCACCCACGTCTGTGGCTTCAGTTCAAGGGAATGGGTGGAACGTGAAATGTGTGGCATCTTGGTTCAGCACGTCTGGGAAATGAAAGCGGAGCGTACTGCAGACGATGGTGGATTGTCATCAGAGCACACCAAATGAGTTTGTGTGCAGTATACAAAGGTGCTCTGAAGACAAGTTTCAAGGCCGTCTCTAAATTTGGATAGCAAAACCGAGCAGGCTTAATGAGGCTATTTGCTAATTTGTTATCTAGCACTTAACAAGTAACACTCAATGGGTGATTGGTTGCTTTCATGTTTGAACAGTCTTTTTGTAGTGATGCTATGAAGGATTGCGGAGTCACAGGCAGGTAAACATTAGGGATCACTGCAGAGCCTTTTAATCAGGCCTGTGTGAAGGCAAATGCTCACATGCAGGTGACCTGAATCTCTCAAGCCTTGAAGTTCTGTGTCAGTGCATCTCGCTAGTCATCAATTTGTGGAGCTTATCATTCCCAAAACTTATTTCTCTCTCCTACGTCCAGGGAATTGAAAACAACCCTTTCCCCTCCCCCCTCTCAATACTGTGATTATGATTCTGCTTTAGGGTCTAGATAAAGCTAAGTGCTGACGTCAGCCCATGCATCTGGCATTTCCTAATCCTTTTCAAGAGAGAGAGCGAGAGAGAGAGAGAGAGAGAGAGAGAGAGAGAGAGAGAGAGAGAGAGAGAGAGAGAGAGAGAGAGAGAGAGAGAGAGAGAAGAGAGAAAGAGAGAGAGAGAGAGAGAGAGAGAGAGAGAGAGAGAGAGAGAGAGAGAGAGAGAGAGAGAGAGAGAGAGAGAGGGAAAACATTTAATTTTTAAGTTGATTTACCTAGGGAGGCATGTGCATCAGTGGGTGAGATTTACTTAGTCATGAATTCTTATGGTCTGACTATATGTGAAGCACTAATAATAGTCTCTCTAATTAGATCACAGCCCAGAGTTGTTATTGCGGCTTAGTAGATCATCACTCCTAATGTCACTAGCCAAGGGGCTAGTCATGGTATGTTAAAGGCACATACACAGTTTGCAATAAACAGAGCCTGAGACAACAGTATGTTGATATTTCAACACGTCAACATAACTCTCCTGAAAACTCCAAACCGTTTCTCTTCCCGTGGATTGGAATTCCAATCACACTCCTCGTATAACTTTGTCAAAATCAAACCTACTTTATGTCAGTCATACTTTGGCAGGATGTGAAGACTGGACAGGACCCTGCTAGATCTCCACTAATGATAAGATTCAATGGCATTATATTAGATGACATCTTAACATATTTTCTCCCTGAAAACCTGTCTCTTTCTGAGCTATTCTTTGAGTTGCCTAATTAAGTGATTTTCTATTCAGGTTGTGGCCCTTCCAAATGCCACCTTTTTCACAGTGTAATGTCACATTTCCATTCTCAAACTTCATCTTCTCACCCCCCCCCCCCCCCCCCCCCTTCAATATCTCCATCGCATTTGTCTATGTGGACTAATTAGCAAGGACGATCTGTGTCAACAGAAATATATGGCTATGTATTGAAAGGTATCGCCATTAAAGTTTAAGACAAGTTTGAAAGGGATCCAAAGTTGTGGTTGATGGGCACTATTTTCCTTTACAAAGGCTTGCTGAATAATTAGCATAGTTCAAATGATCTACAACAATATAGACATTAAGATTACGTTGTTTATGATATACATATATGTACATATATATATATATATATATATATATATATATATACGTACTGTATATATAGTCTGCAGCTGTTCAAAAAGCACCGTCAATCTGTAGATGACTGTGCTTTTGGACTGTGCTCTTAATAGCTCATCTATAAATGAGCTATTAAGGCTCATTATATACTCAATAAACTACCATCAAAATGGTCATTTACTCTTAACCAACCCTAGCTCATTGATCCAAAGAGCTGTAGTTGATATTCTGTTGAAGTTCATCAATGAGCATTTACTTAGGGTTTCCAGGGGACTCTTCATTTAAAGTATAACTACCATTTGTTAAGTGTTCATTACCACTACACTTCCAGGCTTTTACATAACAATATAAATACACTTACAAGATCAAGATAAGGATATACAATACAGTTTCAGAAGATATCTAAGTGTATTAAACGTGTGTTAAAACAGACAGATCCTGTCATTGTCAATTAGAAATACCTTGTTACTACTAAAGCTGTTCTGCAATCAGTTGTATGCATGGATATATTCAGCATTGCTTAGGATGGTGTGGTGTTGTCTTACTTTTATATTAGTTAATTACAGGAAGTCAAATTAAACAGCATATTTAAAAAGCACTTGCAACACTTGTAAATAAAGCCTTTCCATAATGCTCGACTAAGCATCAATGAGAAAAAACGAGGACATGGGAGCTTGGAGAAGGTTCCAGAACGTTTTTGTTCTCAAACAAAAATGGAGTAGGCCTAATGACTCAAAATCATTGGAGTGCTTTGATCATGAAGTGAAGCATGTTCTGATATTAATTTTTCCTTCTTTCTGAATGAACAGTACGACTTTATTAAGCCTTCTGAAAATGGGTCTGCCCATCGGTTTGGCTGGTCCTTCAAAGCCATGAGGAATTTTAATGAATTGGCTGTTTTGTATCTCTTCCTCAGTTTGAGGGTGTGTTAGTAACATGGTAGGGTTTTAAGTTAAAGACTGTTATGTATAAAGTAACAAATTGACAACCAACGAATACGTTTTTTGAAACGACGGCTGCTTAACAGTAATCTCATAACCCTCTCTATGCTTGTCTTTTTTTTCTCTCTCTTTTTCATTTTTACCTTCAACTTTGTATTACTTTTAGAGTATTCAAGTCGCCCATTCATTTTATGACGTTTCTTGTGAACATCCCTTTTATCTTGTCGAGTTTTGAACCCAGCAAGTCAAACACGAGCCAACAGGAACACCTGGGTGGTGAGGACTGTTTTTGTTGTGTCCATGCCGGGTAAGATGTGCTCCTCTCGCAAGATCAATCAAGCGCTCATTATTAATTCAGAGGAGAACTTTCTTTCATGTCCTGTAGTATATTAATAGAGAAGAGTTAAGCACACACGGGGGATACAATTCTGACAGACCTTTGGTGCACCAAATTACAGGGCTCGGCACGTCTTAGCCGATTGCGTGATGCTACGTTTCTCTCCCTCGTCATGCTCTTTACATGTAATACAGCCATTGTCTCTGAGATACCTGGAGCCTTAAAAAAAAGAATGAAACAAAAGGCCCTCTCACTCCCGTTGAGGTTAATGGGAAATGTTATCAAGAGAGAGATGCAAGGCCACCTCTGCTGTCTCTTGGCCATGTCATACGTAAATACTGTTGATAAAGTCGCAGGGAGAAGATGCTGAAGATACGCTTGCAAGAAATGAGTGTCACAAAGACTGAGGGAAGGTGGACATGAAAGTAGAGATGGCTTTGAAATTGAAATAGTGTTGCAACACTACGTAAAAGGGAACACGTTAAGGGGCTTGATGGGGTTGAGAGCAATCAAGATGTCTATAGCACCACACTTCAGACTCCACCAAGGACTGAGTTTTACGTTGTTTGCAGGTCCTACAAAATACCAAGAGGTCAAAGGGCAAGATGAAAAAATGGAAACCTATTCAGTGTATCCTGAAATATTTCATTTGATCTTGTGACCTGCTCTGAATTATCTGCAATTGAGTTATGCAGGTGGTGAAATGACATTTCACTGCAGACGGCAAACACACATACAGCTAAATGTACACGCATACACATGAATAAACATATTGTCTGGTTTAGGGCCTAAAGAATATTTGCTTTGACCACAGTGTTATCAGTGCCTGAGCATTTAATTATCATCATCACAGCTTAAGAAGCAATGGTTCAAACATGAAGCACACCTGCGTAGCTGAATTCATTATGTTGTCTTTCAATATCTATTGTTGAAAAATAAAACAATATTATCACCTCGTGATATGACACCTATGAATAATGGGCAGATAAGTTATATTAGAACTGAACAAACCCCTACACTATAAAAACAAATGAATTCACACCCATTCGTTGTACAGTATATTACGTAAGATGATCAAAATGTTTTGAATCAAAACATGAAAAGTGTTTTGCTGCATATTTGTTGAAGTGACAAATGTAATCGAAGCAAAGGGTAACATGTGTCCACTGTCCAGTGTCATTACTTAACTCGGCTGAGTGGAGTGGGTCTGGGACCCTAATGAACTGTGAAATTACATCACATAAAGCACAGACTGGGAACTGATTGGCCTTAGTGCCTGGAGTAGACAAGAGATACCGAGTTGAAGTAAATGGAGAGGCAAGGACAACATGCAGTCTGCAACTTAGTAAACCTACTGTATTGTAAATAACATCATATATGGAGGCACTGTGCTTGTCTCTCAACATTCCTGTTTCAAACTGAATGTCTATCTAGAGGTTTGAGACTGCATCGAGAGATGATGGTTGTGCTTTCTAACTGTGTTGTTGAATTATTGAATTTGTAGAAGGGGGGGGGGGGGGGGTGGTAATTGAGGCAAGGGCAATTTAAGCATAGTGGTGATGTTAGCAAATTATGAATATGTTGCAAAACAGTCTGACTGATGGAGGATGCTAGTTTATTAGTAAAGCATCTACCATTTTTCATGCTGGCTGCATTATTCCTTCTATACAGACATTAAAGGCAGTGTCTTCCATTTGAGAGTATTAATGTTTCATATCCAATTGCGATATTTGCTTCTCAAATATTGCAAAATAGAGATTTGATTCACACAGCTTTTGTATAAATTAAATGTGATATAGATCCAATGATCCAATATCAATGATGATAAAAATCTAACTGACATTTGAACTAGACAGATCAATTCAATGAGCCCTCTCCAAAGGTCCAGTATCTGTTGATGAATTGAGCACAAATATCAAGTACTAGTGTTGCGTCTGTTCCTTCAATACCTGAAAAAGTCTAATTAGAGCAGGGAGGCCGGCCAAGCATTGTTTGCTCTTGCTAGAATGAGCGAGCCAAGGTACTTCTAATCTCACTGCATTGATTTCTACCAGTAGATAACAACTGGCGATGCTGTGCTTTTCAATTCCGTTCACTGCGAAAAGCTTGCCAGAGCCATCACCTCAGCTGTCTGTGCACTGATAACTGGACTGAGTACTCGTTGGGCACAGGCAGTGAGCTCACAGGCAGTGAGCTCCCAGGAAGTGAGCTCTCAGGCAGAACACACTTCCTGATTTGGGTCACTGTGGTTATTCCACTCCTTATTTATCTACTTATTTATTTGTCTACCACTAGACTCCCCAACACCCAGCACTCGACCCCTCATTTCAACGATTACGGTCCCCTTCAGGCCTGTGGGTGGAGCAGATAATTTGCTTAATTTGTTGCCATTCACTTTCAGGACATGGATCAAAGAGCTGTTAAATTGCACTGACGTGTTGTCTGGAAGCGACAAAGAGAGAGAGAGAGAGAGAGGGAGAGAGAGAGTCTGACTTGAGACCGGGAGCCAAAGGAGGGGACTGCTTTGAGTCTGCCAGCGGAGTAGAGACACCTCCTATCCACCCAAACCAGGCCAACTGCCATAACCGTGTGGAGGTTCCAGATGGGACAGCCAAATCAGATGGGATGTCAATACACATTAGGGCGTCAGGATGCAAGGATGCGTGAGACTTTTCTAGAACCCTGCCTTTCATCTCCCATCCCTCACTACCCTCAAACACGCTGAATCCAAAAACACTATACCAATTTGTTAACCCATACTTGTAATTAGCCTTTCTCTCCAACCTTTTCTCCTCTGAACCTTTTTGTTCTCCCTCATTTTAATTCAGAAGAAGCTTTAAACAGTTAACTTTCTATTGACTCTGATGGGAAATATAGAATCAAAGTGTAAAAGGCAGCAGTGGGCTGGGGGAAGAAAAAGAGCAGATGCTGCAAAAAAAAAATAAAAAATCTTCAAAGTGTTGGAGCCCACAGAAGAACCCAGGAGAGGTTGCTACCAGAGCACTTGTCTTCTAAGGCGAAATGTGACAGAACTCCTTCTGGACTGTTGAAGACAGGGGACAACCAATAAGCAACACGGGACTGTCTGTGTGTCTCTCCTTCTCATTTCCCCTCTTTTGTCTTAAAAAATGCAAGCAAGGAGAATATAGGAAGCCTCTCAAGTAATTAAAAGTGACAGTGACCTGTCACTTGAAAGGAGAGGTTGCTGGCAGTACAGTCAACAAACAATGTTTGAAGAGGACCACTTTTAATGAAGGAGAACACCAACTGTGCTTTTGCTGAACTAGGTCTTAGTTAAAGGTTTTCTTTTGAGAGGTACATTGAAGTCTATAGTATTGTAGACCATGTGCTATTCACCCTTTCAAAAACATGACTGCGTATTACTGTAAATGATCAGACAAGTTACTCTAGTCAGGATGCACCACATAATGTCCAGTCAAAAAATTGAATTGCATACCCCAGCCTGCAATACTGTTTTTTGCAAAGTAGCAAATCTCTGACCTACCATGGTTTCAAGTTACAGATACAAAATATCCCCTGCGCAAATGTGGACTCAAAATGTATGGTAAACAATTGAACATGTGTTCTGTTATTGTGTCTTGAATTTACATACTGTGAAAAACAGGTATGTCTTCCTTTGTATTGCTGAATGGAGCCATGCAGCTTTCTGTAATAAAAAACAATGATTAATTAATATAGGCGCTTCTGTGTTTTGTTGGTCATTCTTTGATGAGGGATCAGATGGATCATTTGCACAGTGGCAGCTGACTTGAAATTATTTCTCATTATTTCATCCAAGCAGATGCTTCTGTGGCAAGACAATTTCCGATGTGACGATCCATTCAAAGAAAGTTGTTGATAGATCAAAGACTAAATAAACACATGTAATTCTTCTTGGGAAATAAAAAATGTGTAACAACTAAGTGAAGATGCATTAATAATAAGTAGCAAAATGTTAGCACCCTGTTATCAAGAACTATCAATTGTGTGGTTTAATATAAAATGTGATAAATTATGCTACATTACTCTGAGCTCTAACAGCAAATTATACTGACACAATATTTTCTTCTAGGACTTCAAATGAAACACAGGCCCTGAGGTATCTACTTAAGATAAAGACAACAGAATGTTTCTCTCAACTAAGAATAGTTTTATAGGCCAAAACAATACTGTGGTGTCCTGGTCAATAGCTTTAGGCTTTTTCCAACAGAAGTAGTTAATGGAAGAAGCAGCAATGTTTCACATTACATTTACATGTAGTCATTTAGCACACACTCTTATCCAGAGCAACTTTCAGTAAGTTCAGGGAGATTCCACCGTGGCAAGTAGGGTGAAGTGTCTTGTCCAAGGACACAACATCATTTTGCACGGCCGGGAATCAAACTGGCAACCTTATGATTAATAGTCCGATCCCCTAACCGCTCAGCCATCTGACCCAACTCTGAATAATCTGAATTTTACATCTGAATAATCCCCCTTATGCCTTGCTCAGCATCCTGATACATACTGCTCAGTACCAGCCATATTGTGTTTGAGTTACCAGGCAATGAGTTGTGATGAGACCAACCCTTAATCTGAAACCAATTGTGTTTATCAGATGTTCTGAACTATCCAATATAGAGGCTGTTTGCGATAGGCCAAAAATGTATTATTTTTCGCCTGTCACATCCATGAAATCCATTGCACAGCCTGTTGGGGTCATATGTTTTACATTGTGTTTTACTGTTTTAGAATAATAGTAATCTGATTGTGTCAGGGTATTGCGTATAGTTTGTTTTATTTTAAATTAAATGACTATATTGTTCTAGGAAGGTTTCTGCGCTATTGGTTGAAATGAACTTCATGATATACATCTCCAGTCTGCTTTATACTGGCAGAGTTAATGTTTCACTGTTGGTCGTTCCGTCCAAAAGTATTGAATATGTAATATGTCTTACAATCTGGTTTGAATACCGAGCAGAAAAGTTTAGCTTGAGTCGCAGACGGTCCCCTAAGACACAAATGTGCAGGGCAAAACAAGTGCAGAGCCAAAGTAATAGATTTCAGTGTGCATACTGTAAGTGGGCTAACTAGCTCACATTGGCATTGAAGTATCTGTGCCAGGAGGGTCTACCTCCTTCAACAACAGCTAGTTGCATTGATTGGAAACTTGCAGTGTTATAGTCTCAGACAGTGGACTTTTGGATGGAAGTATGGATTATGAACTTCAATTGAACTTTTCCTTTTTACTCCCCCTCTGAAGCTAAGGTAATCCTTTGACTAGTGTGTGAGCCACATTATCAGATACATGTAAATGTAAAACAATGTACAGTATATACAAAAGTATAAAAACAACAACAAAATAAACACTATAGTAGACTGTAGTAAAAGGATATAAGTCAAAATAATTACTGTATTCTCGATTTCACAGTTCGTAATTCTATTGTAGAACCTGTTTTATCATCTTTTGGGGTAGCTAGATGTGTTTCTGTTTCATCCAACATCATCTGCAGGGCTTTATATAACAAACTGAATTAACCAGGCCACAATTCAAAAACCCAAACAAAGCAAATCCATCTAAATCCAAATCGCTCCACAAACCACATCTCGCACAGTAGACCGGGCATTCCTACATCGAGCGAAGGTTATGTAAAATATGTTGATGACTCCTGAGAATGCTCGTACTGCATGTGAATATTGATTTGATATTTTTATTTATTTATTTTTTATTTTTTCTCCTGCCAATTATAGCCAGTGAGATCATTCCCTCTGGGTGGAAACAGTATCTATTTGTGAGGCGCTTTAATATTGCTGGATAGAGTGACATTGCAGTTTGGATGCCTCAGAACTTATCTTTCCTCGGCGCGGCCCATCAAAAGATATTAAAGACACCGAGAGGGCTTGGCGCCGTGAGCCATTGTGTGCCAAGCAATAAACAACCGAGCAATGTCAGAGGTGTCATAAATCTGAATCCGAAGATGACTGCTGTTGGACATTTTCTTCATCTTTGTTGGTTTATGCAGTTTGAATAATGGATCAAAGAGGGGATAAGAAGGAGTTGTGTGTGTGTGTGTCTGTGTGGATGTTCTTTTCTACATTGTAAACATGGTGACCCATAGCAGTAAGGATGTTGCTTAGTATAAACCCCCAAAATTTGTGGCTGGTACTTGTTGTAGTATTCTACATTACCTGGTTACACCTGTGTCACCTCTTTCATGCCACACTTACATACTGTATTTAGACCGTCACATATTTTTACACATTTATTGTTGGTTTATTGTAATGGTTTTTCCACCAAAACATGGAAGTTTCATGATCTTTATCGTGCAAGTTTGTATCTGAATAAGCAGCATAGAAAACATAGTTAATTTCACGTTTCACTTAGTTTCACTGAAACATCCTCATTTCAAGTTTGAAATTCCATCATCACAAGTTGCCTGTGACAGTGGCTGTCAGTATGTGACATGGCTATCTCAGCCCACTGATGGCCATGCGGGAGAAACATCTACCACTTAGGGGTGTCTGACGAGAGGAGTGGGACCAGTGGTTAGACACTTCATCAGGGGGACAGAGGGCTAGGAATCTCCTGGGAGTGAAGCAGCAGCTGCTGTCTGTCACTGTGATCCCCCCCCTCCACACACACGCCACCATCAACTACCCGCCCAACACCACCCCCCCCCCCCCCAACCCCCTTCCTAAAGAGAGACTCTGTTCAATGCCAAATTGTGTTTGGAGAGAAAGCTTTTTAGAGTTGATACAGCCAGATACAGTAGGACTAGTCAACGTGGTAACAACAAAATCAGGGAGTGTCGAGCTAGCCTAAATTAGATGGCCAGGTTAGCTTGGGGTTAGCCGAGCGTGATGCTATAGTCAAAGAAAAATATTTCTAGACTGCTTGTGTAGGTGTCTGGATACCTGTCTCAACAAGCTACTCCGAATGAGAGACTTTCTGTTCAAACTGGATAAAACAAACCAAAAGAAACTATGATACAATGACTGCAGAATTGTGGGCTCGATGTAAACATGAAACTAGCAGTGAGAAACAATCTCTCTCTGATGCTTCAAGCCTTTTGATGGGGTTGCATACATTTCCCAATCAAATCAGAGACAGAGTAGGACAAAGCATACGTAAACAAGCAGTATCCATACCAATATGTGTCAGACATCTCTTCCTAGAGAAAAGCATTATGTGCATAATTTACCACACAAGTCTGCAAACCTTATGAAATAATGATGTGCAGGCTTCTGTTTATTGAAAGTTCTGTTTTATTATTCTGCCAGAGAAATATGAGAGAAGAAAGCAGGCAGCCGCATGTAAGTGGTACATTTAAACAATTTAGTTTGCTTGTCTGTTGTCACTCAAATGGGGTGTTTAAGAAGAAAGGCTTTCGGAAAATTCCCTTGAGCCGAGCAATCGGAAAGTAAGCATGAAGAACAACATCATTCCTCAGAATGCACTGTTGACTCAGAGAGCTGAGAGCAAGCAAAATTAGGATGTGTTTAGAAATAAGTTTTCTTTTTTATTCATCGTTTTATCGGTTTTTGCCTTCAAATGCGTCTGGGACAAATACTACATTGTTGAGACAGGTTTTTTTTCATCACACTATTTTCATCCAGCATATTTTTTCCCTCCTTGAATGAGTGCAAGTACATCGCAGAATTACAGACAAAATACTGCTACATAATATTTGCAAGACTTGGGGAGCAAATCCTTAACATTGCTCTCAAACTTCTTAACATCCTCACTCAAGTGAAGTTCCACAGTTTTTTGATAGCGGCACGCGATAGCTGCGCATCGTCTTGGGTAATTGATATGAAAATGTCTGTTGTAAGCCCTTGATTAATATGTCTGGGTTCTGTATGCTTGTGGATGAGCAGAGCTTCTCCTCACTTATCATGTTGTGTTTCGAGCAGTTGTAAAGACGCAAGGTATTATCATAACCAGTAGCGGTGCCTGTGCCTGTTATTATTTGCTTTGAGCGGCTGTGTTTCAGACCTGCTCTACAGTACTCTATGGCAAATCCCTTGGAATGACAGGCAGCAAGCCTGGCAGGTTTGCCACCAAGACGTGCCCAGTTTAATCTCCTTGTGAAAATGCTGATATGTCTTGAGACTCCACATTAGGAGGCCATCCTCCCCTGTCATCAGAGCTTTAATTGCCGCAGCCAGGTGCAAACAGCATGTAATCTTGTTTGTCAGTCCCGGTGTTTTATTTTCTAATTTTGTCCTTTTGACAAGCAATTTGGGAATACAGATGGATTTGGAAAGAGCGGGTGGTCGTGTGCTGGAGGGGCGTAGTTGGATTTAGGGGACGGCAGAGAGAGAGAGAGAGAGAGGTGAGAGAGAGAGAGGTGAGAGAGAGAGAGAGAGGTGAGAGAGAGAGAAAGAAATAAAGAAAGAAAAGGAGGAAGAGAGAAAGAGACAGAGAGAGACACAGAGAGAGAGCGAGAGAGACAGAGAGAGAGAGAAGGAGAGCGTGTGTATTGGCATGCGTCTGATTGGGTGTGCACAGTTTTGTGTAATGTTAACGTGTGTGCTGTCTGCGCGTGTGCTGTCTGTGCGCGCACACCACCTTCATCACTCCTGCTCTGTGATCTATGCGTCTCCCCAGACCTCCTTTGTACTGAGGAATGCCTGGCTCAGTGAGAGCTGCAAATTACCCTCCTGTTCTTAGTGAGGCCTGCTGAATAGAGGGCCCTTGCCTGAGCTCATCTGGTTAGACTACTATGGGATGTGAAATTGGATCATCCTTGGCCTGCTTTCCACAGCCACCCCCTCAAGGCTTTGTCCTAAACCCACACAGATAAATCATCAAAACAACAGCTAGCTGGTAACAATACTGCTATAGGAAAACACTATAGGAAAGCACTGAGACAGCGACCCTATTGTGTTGATGGCGCTGAGCAGAGGTGTTGATCAAGCTGTCATTTCTCGAGAATTTGAAGCATCCTCCTGCTGACATCAGCGCTAGTCGACCCTGGCTGCGTGTTTGGAATGAGGTCACCAGGGGGTGGTAAATACCGCTACTGTCACAATACCCTGTTGTAGAAGGCACAGAGGAATCATGGGAGCTTAGCCCTGGCTTGGGTACGGTCTGCCCTCAATCCAGCCCGCCATGCTATTGTGCCCATTGTTAGCAGTGATAGATTGTACTGGCTCTCATCTGCGCCCTTCTCAGGTGTGCTGGTGACTCTTCGTCGCCCTAGAGTCTCCCATGACTCCAACCCCCCACACTGTACATTCAGACCTTTATCAGCATAGGCTAAAGCCCCCTTTGTGGGAACGGAGACTTCAAGGTGACCTCTGTGTGAGAATGGGGGAGACCACTTCTGTGCTTCGAGTGCTCATGCCATTGTATCGCCTGTGCCTTGATATTCAAATGGGGGACACAGCCTTGCAAATATGCCAAAGGTCACTTTTTGTTGTTGTTGAGCAAACATGGCCCTTTTCAGAAGCCTGTGCTGGTGCAAAGGCTCTGGTGCACATAGCCCACATAAAAGAGGACTGAACGATTTCTGTCAGGGAGTCTGTCTCACCATTCACCTGCGAGAGAAAGGAGAAAGGAACCCCTGGCCCAGCGAGACACCTGTCTTTGACGTGTGGCAACCCTTGCTGCCCTTTTGTCGTGGACAGACTGGATGGGAAACGTTACAATTATTTACAATCGCTATGCGCTCTATGGATCGTAGATTGTGTTTTGCAATGCAGTTTATTTTGAAGTCTCTTTACATTTTTGTTTTGTTGGGTTTAGTAAATGCATGCATTTTGTTTCTTTTGGTGCAGAAAATCAGAACAAAAAAGAATGACCCATCTCAGAGTAACATTATTTCAGTCAAGACACTCACGTGATTGATTTCACCATTTATTCATACACATGACAAATGGTTTAAAATTGGCGGAATGGATGTACATGGGGAAGCGCTCCCTGCCTTCACTGCAGCATGCATGACATGAGGCAGGGAGCAACAAGTTAAATCCCCCACGGGGAGAACAGATAAACCACATGGGGGAGAAGGGGATGGTGGTGGGTGGCAGCAGCGCAGAACACAAGGGTAATCGAGGACGGGTGTGCGTGCATGTGTGCGACTTTATAGCGCCGCCTATCAAGCTGAGCCTATGGGCTGAGAACACGGCGATGGGTGATATGGCGCGCGCTGCCCGAGTTCCATGCCTGAACTAGCTCCGCCCATTTCAGTCAAGACACTCACGTGATTGATTTCACCATTTATTCATACACATGACAAATGGTTTAAAATTGGCGGAATGGATGTACATGGGGAAGCGCTCCATGCCTTCACTGCAGCATGCATGACATGAGGCAGTTAGCAACAAGTTAAATCCCCAAAACACCGACACTCCGCCAGTCTATACTATGTGTAGAGCAGAGCATCGCACCTCCTGAGCCTCAGGAGGACCACATGACATCCCACTGTTACTAGCAACAAAACTATGTGTGAGACAAATCAGCGGTGCATCCGCTGTTCCCAGGGCATCTAAGCGGACGTCCCCATGTAGACACTGGATTCTGACAGCGACGTAGCACATCAGAGGTAGTCTGTGGATCACCATGGCTGCATGGAGATCCGAAGACATACTACCTTTGCAATGTATGAAACCACCCAACCACAGGATACATGCGGACCACATTGGTCACCGGAGGTCTCAGACCCGCTCAGCTTGAGCGACCTGCTCAGCTTGAGCGATCTGATCTTCTCGAGCTCCTGCTCGGCTGCTTCTCGAGCTCCTGCTCGGCTGGTTCTCGAGCTCCTGTTCTGCTTCTTCTCGAGCTCCTGCTCGGCTTCTTCTCGAGCTCCTGCTCGGCTTCTTCTCGGGCTTCTTCTCAGCTTGGAGGCCTGCTCAGCTTGAGCGCCTTCTCGGTTTCCTGAGCGCCTGTTTCCTAAGCGCCTGCTCGGTTTCCTGATCGCCTGCTCAGCTTGAGCACCTTCTCGACCGCCTGCTCAGCTTCCTGAGCGCCTGCTCAGCTTCCTGAGCGCCTCCTCAGCTTGGAGGCCTGCTCAGCTTCTTGAGCGCCTGCTCAGCTTGGAGGCCTGCTCAGCTTGAGCGCCTTCGAGCGCCTGCTCAGCTTGAGCGCTTTCTCGAGCGCCTGCTCGGTTTCCTGAGCGCCTGCTCAGCTTCCTGAGCGCCTGCTCAGCTTCTTGAGCGCCTGCTCAGCTTGAGCGCCTGCTCAGCTTGAGCGCCTTCGAGCGCCTGCTCGGTTTCCTGAGCGCCTGCTCAGCTTCCTGAGCGCCTGCTCAGCTTCTTGAGCGCCTGCTCAGCTTGGAGGCCTGCTCAGCTTCTTGAGCGCCTGCTCAGCTCGGAGGCCTGCTCAGCTTGAGCGCCTTCGAGCGCCTGCTCAGCTTGAGCGCCTGCTCAGCTTGAGCGCCTTCGAGCGCCTGCTCGGTTTCCTGAGCGCCTGCTCAGCTTCTTGAGCGCCTGCTCAGCTTCTTGAGCGCCTGCTCAGCTTCTTGAGCGCCTGCTCAGCTTGAGCGCCTGCTCAGCTTGAGCGCTTTCTCGAGCGCCTGCTAGGTTTCCTGAGCACCTGCTCAGCTTGGAAGCCTACTCAGCTTCTTGAGCGCCTGCTCAGATTGAGCGCCTGCTCAGCTTCTTGAGCGCCTGCTTGGTTTCCTGAGCGCCTGCTCAGCTTGGAGGCCTGCTCAGCTTCTTGAGCGCCTTCTCGAGCGCCTGCTCAGCTTGAGCGCTTTCTCGAGCGCTTTCTCGAGGGCCTGCTCAGCTTCTTGAGCGCCTGCTCAGATTGAGCCCCTGCTCAACTGCTTGAGCGCCTGCTCGGTTTCCTGAGCGCCTGCTCAGCTTGGAGGCCTGCTCAGTTTCTTGAGCGCCTTCTCGAGCGCCTGCTCAGCTTGAGCGCCTTCTCGAGCGCCTGCTCGTTTTCCTGAGCGCCTGCTCGGCTTCCTGAGCGCCTGCTCGGCTTCCTGCTCGGCTTCCTGCTCGGCTTCCTGCTCGGCTTCCTGCTCGGCTTCCCCCGAGCGCCTGCTCGGCTTCTTCTTGAGCGCCTGCTCGGCTTCTTCTTGAGCGCCTGCTCGGCTTCTTCTTGAGCGCCTGCTCGGCTTCTTCTTGAGCGCCTGCTCGGCTGCTCGTTCTAGAGTAGATAGTTGCAGAGCGTTATCCAATGCAAGCCTCTATTGTGTACCGGCTACAAGCATCGCCCGACACGGTCCCGGTCTCTGTTCTCAAGCGCTCATGAGTTCTGCGCTTCCACGACGTCCAGCGCGGACGTGGACACCAGAAGCAGCCGCCCTGATCCGGAAGGAATTCGCCATATACGGCTCCGGGGACAGGCCATAGCACTCGCACAGAACTTAGTGGAGTTGCATGAGCCACGATCTGGTTGTGGCCTTGCCGGCTGCGTCACTGGTAAACAGGGGCTCATCAGGTGTCGCCCGGGGCGGTACAGCAGGTACTAGCGCATGAAGGAGAGGGGACAAAATGTAGTTAGTGTGGACCATCACAGTGGGGGTACCTTTACACCGCAGAACCCGAGAAACACCATCGAGCAGGGTGTCGACTTAGCACGAAGCACCTGTCTCAGTGGTAGTTTGTGCAGTAAAGGTGGAGTGTTAGGAAGACGTTTGTCTGCTTTCAGCCCGCTACTTCCGTGCACCGCTCGTTACAAGACGGAGAGACGGGCTCCCCAGAAGGCTGTATGATGAAGGATCCGCACACCGAACGTACAACTGGACACCTGCCACCAATGCTTTGATGGACACGGTTGCAGCTTGCGGGACTCGAAACGGTGCACCCTGCAAAGGGCACAGCACAGACATGTTTACAGGCAGAGGGCTCGCAGAGAACGCATAAAAGGTATGTATAAGAATATATCGAATTAGGTAGGGGTTGACGGTATTCACTTGCCCTTTGACGAGGGCACAGATCGGGGAAGCGTCCCTGCAGGCTACCTGCAGCATGCAGATATATATTGGAATCAGTATAGCTGGCTTCATGCGGACCGTCTCACAAGCTTCTCGGTTCATCATTATCGTTACTCATTTTCTGACACTGATTACATCAGACACATGTTCAGCATAGTCAGTACACATTGGTATATCTACAGGTGTAACCGGGGCAGGGTATTCTTCTCTGCCTTGAGAAAACGCAGCTCAATGCTTCAATTGAACATGTTCCTCTTAGGATGTCGCAAGACAACATGCAGATAGGCTACAATATTAGGGGACCGCTACTGCCTGCATAAAGCATCCAAAACAGCATGTCATGGGGCTTTATACACGTCTCTATTAAGTAAGAGACAGAACCAGTATGGTATATGGAATTGCAGCAGGATTAGCATAGTGTATTCATTCCTTTACAGGACGCATCCTAGTAAACTATTACTGCTATTAACCGAAAATGTTTGCCGTCTCCATTGTTAGGCTAAATCTCACTAGGACGATGTACTCCAGTGCTTCCGCCGTATTCATAATACCGCTGCACGGAATTGAAAGACGTCATCAAACGCGAGCAGATTGTTAGAATCGTGGAGCAGATCCAATCAATTCAAACGGCGCGAATACAGCAAGCACTTTTGTTCGGCTCGGTCAAGCAGTGAAAAACAGGGCGGCTTAGTAACAGTTACACTACTAATGGCTAGCAGGTACCTAGCAAACTCTGGCTGCTTCTTAGAATGCGGGTTTGTGCAGCAAAGCCTTAATGCCCCTATTATTGTAGACCGAGAAGCATGCACATAGCATTGTCCTTGGACGATATGTCCAACCCTACACCCCCGCACTCGATCAGACGCCTGTCTAACTGACCCAGGTCAGTGCACCGAGAAAACCTGAACGTGATTCACGATGGTACCTGCAAATGTCGCTCCTCGGATATGCCAGATATGCCGCTACTGCTCGTGGTCGGCTCCTGAACGCGAGCCCCCCTTTGGACAGCACAACAGCAGCACGGGAACGGAGCCGCCCTTCGCCGGAGCCTTCCCCGGGCAGCATGCAGGGGAGCGGAAGGAACGGCCTCGCCACTCGAGGAACAAACAGCTCTAAGTGGCCGAACCCCATGTTGTACAACGGACAGTCCTTGTAGGTCGACAAGGCCAAACGGGAACTGCGCCTGACTCGGCGCCCCGAATTCCACCGACCCCATCGGTGCAGGGCTTCACGGATGGAGAATCATCGGGAAGCAGCTCAAAACCTTCGTTCAGATCCCCAAAACACGCACACGGCGTCCGGGACCGAAGAGACAGACGGGGAAACGCGAACGACAGAGAAGGCCAACACAACACAAAGAACGAGGAGCGACCAGCAGTGGCAGCAGCGCAGAACACAAGGGTAATCGAGGACGGGTGTGCGTGCATGTGTGCGACTTTATAGCGCCGCCTATCAAGCTGAGCCTATGGGCTGAGAACACGGCGATGGGTGATATGGCGCGCGCTGCCCGAGTTCCATGCCTGAACTAGCTCCGCCCATAGAATGTATGATTACTGTATTGAAAAAAAAAAGACAGAAACATAATTGCTGCAGTAAAGTCTTGTAGTGGAAATGTTGGTCATATGCATGGATGTATGTGTATGAAATCTATAATCTTCTATGTTCATTGGTAAGAGACAGGAAGGGAAAATGATTAAGTTGAGTTCAAAGGAATGTGAGGTGCTGATGGCTCTGTGGGCAGCTTGCCCTGGGGGATGGGTGAAGCATCTTATATGGCCTTCTGTCCTCTGGTTACTGTAAGGGGTCAATGAGACAGTTTCTCTGAACTTGATTGACCTTATGGAATGCCATTTGATCTTAAGTTTATATAAGGCAGTGCATGTGCGATGGTTGGCCATCACTCCTGCGAACGACCTGTGTAGATGGCACCTCCTTCGCTGAGACTGATCAACAAAGCTTTGTTTATGTAATTGTATAGTCTAATAAATTGTATTAAAACCATATCCCTTGACTATTCAGATCTACACAGTGCCACTCGAATTCTTCCTTAACAGTCTTCATTTGCAACAGGACATTACTGCAAGACATTTGCAAAATAGCTGCCATTTACAGTATCACCCTAGCTCTGGCCCTTCTCTGAGTGCCACCACACATTATAACTCCTCTCCCTCTCCTTTGTCCCACCCCTCTCTCTTGTCCTGCTACTTGTCTTCCTCTCCCTTGTTCTGGTACTTGTCTTCCTCTCCCTTGTCCTGGTACTTGTGTCTTTCTCCCTTGTCCTGGTACTTGTCTTCCTCTCCCTTGTTCTGGTACTTGTCTTCCTCTCCCTTGTCCTGCTACTTGTCTTCCTCTCCCTTGTCCTGCTACTTGTCTTCCTCTCCCTTGTCCTGCTACTTGTCTTCCTCTCCCTTGTTCTGCTACTTGTCTACCTCTCCCTTGTCCTGGTACTTGTCTTCCTCTCCCTTGCCCTTGCCCCACTCATCGCCCTTGTCCATTTCCCTTGTGCAGGCATTACTGTATTCTTACTTTCTTCATGTTGCTCTATATTGTTCTTTTTCCACACAAGATCAGCCCAAAGAGGTCATCTTTACTGTCTATACCATATGGCCATGCAATTGAAAGATCCTCAACTGTGTGTTTCCTAGTTGGGAATCAGCTGTGATGTACAGTATTTGCATAACTTCAGCTGTTTCTCAGTAGCAATGGAATTAAAAACAGGGGATGTATTTGTTTTTCAATTCACAATATGAACAGCTTTTCACTTTGACTTTAGCCAATAAGTCAGCTTTTGAACATGATGTTATCTGTTCTGACACAGTGTGAAAGCATTGGTGAATTGGGCAGTACAAATTGATTGTTTTGGTCTTGTTTGAGTTGTGTGTAAAATAATTTCAAGCATTTTAGATGTGTGTTTACTCTATGCATTTTGGATCAAAGCAACAAGAAATGTGTTACAGTAAATGTATAGCCAACATAGACGGATGTTATGCTAATGTGGAAAGAGTGCCTGAGCACAATAACTAGTTCTAAAAGTCGCAGGTCTGTCAACTAAATGACACAAAGATGTGATTTCCCAAATGCATATCGTTTATTTCAAAGCAAGCATAACATTACCAGATGCACTGCTGTCAGTAAAATGAGCCAAGGGGCTAAACATCTATGGCCTACTGAGTTTTTCACCAAAGGAAAACACAAACACACTAATTGGAAGATTCAACCCAAAAATTGAACCATTAATAAATCAGGGATTTCACACAAATCAAAATCAAATTACGTAACAAAATAGACAAACCTTGGGGGTTTCTTCACAGCAAAATAATGTTACTTAACGGTGGGAAAACTCAGAAGACCATCTAGTTACTCCGAGGCAGACTAGAATAAACAAACTAATTTGAAATCACCAGCCATTCAGCCAGTGCATCACATAAGTATATGCAAAACACATAACACATAATTTTTTTTTAACAACCCACAGACAGACACGTCACGAAAGTCACATACAAACACCAGACACAGACCAGCTACACATTACCCAGGAATATACTGTACCGGTATAGTTAACCAGCTGGTACCAGACAGGCTAGTTGGAGATAGCCTTGTACCGTTAACCAGGCCATCCCCCAGGCCATCCCCCAGGCCATCCCCCAGGCCATCCCCCCCCCCCCCCCCCCCCCCCCCCCGGTAAGCAGGCCAGTAGCAGCACAGCAAGGCAACAGTATCGCAGCTAGCAGCAAAGAGGTGTCGCAGGAAACAAGCGCAGAAAAGCAGTCCACACGCCTTCACCCGGTCCAAGATAAGTTTAGAAATGGATTGTGATCAGTTGGTATGATCCAACTGAGTCTCTGACGACTTCCCCAACCAAGAACGGGAACAGACGTATGCCACAAAATTATTGCCAACAATTATGGGATTTTTTCACAATTGTTACAGTGACACACGTTTCTCAAACCAACCACGCCATATTTTCAAATGATACATGCATACTATTCATAACAGTGTAGCCGGTGTGTGGTGAAACTCACTCCTCAAGTATGTAATAGGCCAACCGCCTCAATGAATTGCTAGCTTTTCGTTGGCGTAGTTGGTAGTGGTGGCGCTTGGGAAGCAGAGGTGGTAAGTTCGACTCCTGGTCGGAGCGGACAGTGCCTCTGACAAAACTTGCAAGACCACGTCTGTTACAACAGTACACTCAATAAGCATTTGCTACACAGCAAGCATTCACAGCACACCATAGTGCAAAATTGAAAACACAATTCTACAAAATGGCACAAACCATATGAATGACAATGACTCTGGAGAATGAGAATGATTTTTGTAAAATGTCTCAGTGTAGGCCAAATTTGTTCATAGTCAAACATAAAACAGCACACATATGCAGCAAAAAAATCTTTTCTGAACAGTGTGAAAGAAGTTTTGGGCCTATATGTACAATGAATGTGTTTCAGGAAGAAGCTTGATACAATGTATGTTAATTCAACTCCATTTGGTAGAGATGCCACCTGTAGTTTTATAACACCTAACTAGGAGACATGAAGTCTAAGAGACGTGAAGTCTGGGTGACCTGATAGGGTTCTTGTCACCTGGGGGGAAGAGACAGTTGGTCTGAAGAAAATGTGGATTCAACTGTATTGTTCTAAGGATTTAACCAATGACAGAAGAGAATTGGTATAGCTTCAGGTCTGTAGGATGGACCAATGGCTTTTGAGAACTGTTGTATCTATAAAATGGTCTGTTGAAGAATGTTCGGGGGGGTTCAGGGCCATCAGCTGAGTAGTGCTGGTGGGCTGGATTCTCCCGGTTCCATTCTAGAATGCTAGATGGAGCTGTATGGAATTGTCTTTGTGTTATTGTCTTATGTTTGTGTGCTGATGATGTTATGTTGGTAACGTTATTATGCTTAAACCTACGTCAAATAAACATTAACTCTATACTTCACCCAACTTCAGCTTGAACAATTGATTGTCTGCAAAAACTACCACGACAACAGTGAAGTACTGTCAACGGGCCTGCTCAACCCATTGCAGCACACAAAGTGATGTTCCCACCACGCTCGGTGAGGACCTCAACAATGGTGCGCTGGCCAATGACATTTCTGCCCCGGTGCCTCCTCTTCACCAGGTTGAATCCAACCTAATCAATGAATACGTATTCATATAACTCATTAGCTGTGTCACACTCCTGGATCCACTGGAACAGACAGCATGATAATGCAAGTTATAGTATGGACACAGATGGGTCAACACAGTGGGGTACAGTGAGACACTGTAGAAAAGGAACAATATTGGATTACAGGTACAATACATGCATGTGTCAGTGTGGGACTTACAAGCACAAACTTTTGCCGTAACTCCTTGATGTGGTCTGTGTTCCGGTCAAATGGGACCCTGTACACTTGTTTCATCTGCATGGCATTCCTGCGGAGAACACGGTCCAGTGTAGAGAGGCTGACTGTCTGGATGTTTCTGAATGTGACATGGTCAGTGATGTTAAGGCGTGTTTTCTAGGACCATGTTGATGATTTCAGTTTCCTGTTCAGGAGACAGAAGACGTTCCCGACCACCTTGTGTTTGTAATCTTTCAGTTCTGCCAAACAAATAGTAAAATACTGTAAATAATGTGTACAGGCCCGTATAGAATACCCTTGCAGCCCCCGCACCGCGGGGGGGGCATCGCAGGGACGGGGGTCTCGTGGGATGTCTCCCGTTTAATCCGTTTAATCTCCCGTTTCGTGGGATGTCTTCCCGTTTCCAGAGTGATATGAAAATGAAGAAAAGTATATTTAATTGTGCTTTCTTTGTTAGCTAGGTAAGTGACGTGAAGAAGCAGGTCAGGTGGTCACACAGACCGGCGAGCCCGCTGCAAACAGGTAGTGTAAAGGGCCCTATTATCGTCCACTCTAATCTCCAACGTTCGGGTGCCCGTTATCGTCCACAACCGTTTCTTCCGTTAATTCCTTAAAGAAGATATGCAGCAGCAACGAAAGAAAGTAACTCATCAATATGTACACATCTTATATTGCTGCACACCAAATTACAGCTTCTTACTTCGAGATTTGAGTATGTAAATACGCTCTCAAAACGTATGTGTAGCATCTGCCTTCCGCAGCGTCAAACTGACAATTCTCCATTGAAAGTGGTTGGGTGGACGAGAATGGGACCCCCTGGGTAACTGCTAAAATCAGGAAAGTAACATTTCTAGGCATATCCGGATTGGACTTCAAAACCGGAATGTTATAATATAGGTGTGTATCTATATATTGAAATACAATGCTGTGACATAACATGTTTAATTTGTATTATAACGACATTTTGGTAACATTGCTAACGAGCGTCGAGAACTATTTGCACTTAAATCATATTCTGTGACAGAGGATAAGGGAGAGCCAGGCGCGCGCCAAGCGTCAAATCTCTGGCCTGACCCTGGTCTGAGACAGGATGCTGACCCAGAATTACAGTAACAGTACTGTCATGTACTCAAGCCCTGTTACAGAGCTGAAAATACAAATTTTATTTCCTTGTTTTCTTAGCCTTGTGTATTTGTATACTGTGACCACTACAGTAACAAGAGCTCAATTTGGTATTACTGTATAATTCAAATAGAAAATAAACAGCCTGTAAGAAGGAGAATTGCAGTATTTTTGAGTTTTCAGATTTACATCATGTCAAACTCATGGGGTGGAAAATATTTAAAATTCAGGGACACATCAATGGTTTATGAAAACCTTTTCATAATATTGTTTTCAATTCCTCTCAGCAGTGTGTAAAGGGTATTATATAAAACGTTTGAATTTATTTGAGGGCTTTGTGTATATTTTGAATACAAAGTTTGGTTTCTACGACAGATAGGTTTTGACTACAGTGTTTGATTTAGGGTCAAAAGTCAAGGGTTTGGCATAACAGTGTAAGTATGAAGATGTGTGTTTAGAGTTTGGAGAAAACACATTCACAGTAAACATTTGAGAAATGTGTCTTAGCAATTGAGAAAAACTGTAAAACCAGGAGGAGACACTCAGACAGAGAGAGAGAGAGAGAGAGAGCAAGAGAGAGAGAGAAGAAAAAGAGAGAAAAGAGAGTGTATGTGAATGGAAATTTGATGATTAATGCAAAAGCTCCTGGTGCAGTAACCCCATCACACCAAACAGTGTTTGTAAATTTGCCACGGCAATAATGCAAGCTGTGTCATTTCTAATGTGTGTGTCTGTGTGTGAGTATGTGTGTGTGTGAGAGAGAGAGAAAGAGATAGACTGTGTATGTGTAGACTCTTGGAAACAGGAAGCAGTGTGCTTCATTTCATTTGAAAACACACTCAGTGGCGTTCTTCCATCTGAAAACTGGAGAGTAATGAGTTTTTTAATTAAGTCTCTCTCTTTATCATGTTTTACAAAGCGACTGGAGGGAAGGCACCATGAACCGCGTGCAAATGAATTGTTTTGGAAACTTGGTGATGGTGACGTTTTAATTTGTTCTTTAACCTAGGGTCTATTCGGTGGCCCTTGTATCCTACCATATCCAAGAGTCCAGAGTTACTGAAAAATAATATTGTGTGGGGTGGTAAGGCATTTTAATCACCTCCAGTGAGGAAGCTCCCGGGAAGGCGTGTTCTGTGTGTAATGCACAAGACAACACAGCTGTGGTAAGCAGAGAGGAGGCAGTATAGGAGAGTCATCTTGCCTCAGGGTGGGTATCATTGTACAGTTTTGCACACATTAAGCATGAGAGCAAGTCATGTAGGAAGACATTAAGGGTTGATCAGTACATTGCAATTGCATAGAAATAAACAAAATGGGATTACTGTAAAATATTTTAAGATTGCCATTGAAATGTTACCGTCGATGTTGCTCAGTGTTGTCATTCAGTTGCTTCTCCTAAGTCATTCTTCTGGGCTATGCTGCTTGGCGAAGTTATACAGTCAATTTTCATATTTAATCCGTTGACATCTATTTTAGCTGTCAATCAAGCCATGCATTTGGTGGTGTTTTTGAAGGTTTGGTTCAGAATCTTTCCTGTCCAGTTTTATGCCAAATTAGGGCACACAATTTTAGTGTGCTGTAAAGAATGCAGTGCACTGCCAGCTTGTGATCGTTTTTTCTCCAATGATGTAGTATCTTGTGCTTTAACAGAAAATGCCAATTTGTTATTCTTTTCGTCAACTTCTGCCACACTGACTGCCACATCCAGCTTTCAGATCAGTGATTTTTATCAATTGTTCTTGTCGCACAGTATCTCAAAGACATGGCTTCCATTTCCCAAAGCCTCCATAGGTCCATTCAGAATTCATGGATTTCCTCAGAAGTTCTCTGCCCAAGATTTGACACCTCTGATGCGAGATATTGACTGTGGTATTGAAGTCCATAGCCTTTGGCAAGATTGAACGAGGTATATATGCTGTTCTTTTGATTATACCGATGACTCTCGTTCAACCTATCTGAATTTGAAGTTTATTTGATTTTAATTAGATTTCGTAGTGTTATACTGTATGTATTCATTGATTGTGCCCTTGGCGCATTGAGATGTACTGCATAGCAATGTCTTGATACGTAAACCTTTGTTTATCATTTATTCATATTGTTTATTATCTTCTCTAATGTACTGAATGTCATGTTAATCACTTTCATTCGCAGTTGAATTTCAGAGATTTTGCTTTTACAACCGGGTGTCCCAGCACATCACAAGTTAGACAGTTAGCATTGTGTATCCCTACCAAAATGTCATCCACACCCACACTTAAGAAGGCTCCTTCCTTCCAGAGTGCCTAGGCCCTCAAACAAGCTCGTTATATCCACCCAGGCCATGTCGCATGCAAAGAAACTTTTTGTGCACTCACTAGACCAGATAAGGCACACGCATGGCCGCAGCCCCCCTGGTAGGATGCCTTTTTGGAGAGGGAAAAGGCAAATGGCCTTCTCTCTATGACATCCATGCCCACACATGAAACACTTTGGCCTCCTCCAGTCCCGATGCTTCTTTTTCCAGCCTGCCTCTTGATCATGGGCCCCCTTCCCTCAGCCTGAGGACATGGGAGGCCGGGCGCCGGTCCCACGATGGCCAGCATTGCCTTCATCATCTTCCCTCCCCCCCTCCCCCTTCAGGCTAGGCGTGCCACTGTGAGGACTCGGACATTCTGTGTTCCCTCTTTTAGCTATCCACCCGTCCTCTTGCCTGTTGGCCTGGTGGCATGAGGAGTCTACTTCTGTCTTCTGTATTCTTGTACGACAGCTGTGCTTCTCTAGTTTTCATGTGTGGGTTGGGGGGTTGTGACGGTGCCATGAGATAGGAGACATACTGTTAGATGGTGTCTAACAAGCGCAGTAGAGACCAAATAAGATGTGGGTGTGTGTGTGTGCGGGGGGAGGCATGAAAAAGGAGGTGGAGAGACTGGAGGGGGGGGGGGGGGTGTAACTGAAAGAGGAAGAACCAACCAGAAAGAAAGGCTGATGGATGGAGGGATGGATGGATAGCAATGACGGGGGGTCTCTAGGGTAAAGGTGTGGGGGTGGTTGGGGGTGGGATGGCGGGGGATTGGAAAGAGATGAACAAAACCCCCACCGAGATGAGGATGAGTGGGAGATTGTGGACAATCCCCCCGAGGGGGTGCTGTGAAGACGTCTCGTCATAGGTGTGGGAGTGTGAGTGTGTGTGTCCTCTCCCGCTACCTGGCACCAAACTGGGTGGATCTATCCGAAAGGAAGGAGCCTGCCTCCTGCCCTGTGGCAAGCAGCAGGTAATGCCAGTTCTAAGGAGCCTGCGGGGGCGTCCTGGCCTCACATGCGGTGTTATTGGAAGACAAAGGGATATCCATTCTCTTCTCCTCCACCAATGTCAGATCTCAACCTAAGTTCCCTTTGTCCTGAGTGTAGGGTCAATTCAGAAGTTTGCCCGTTTACAACCCTGTCGTGGGTGTGGTTCTCTGGGGGCCTAGGTTTGGGTCTGAAACTCCAGAATGTTGTGCTCAGTCTTTCCTTAAACCTTCGACATTGCTTCGGTGGTGCTGTGTTTCCCCAAATACTACTGTGTCCTTCTCTAAGACTTGCTACAGCTCTCTACCTGCAGAGTACATTGTACTCCCAAGGCCAAGAGATTATTGTGTTGATCTGAGAGTCTGAATCAATTAAGCTCTCACCACATATGCAATCAATAAACAGCAAAGCTACCAGCAGGATTTCGCCTTCAATCCACCTAGCGTTGTCAAAACGTCCTCTAACACTCTAAGCCTCAGCTCCTGTAGGCAGTCAAAGAGAATGACTTGTCTTGGATTGTCGGTATCGACTTACACCAAGCAAGGGGACCAGGGGCGACCATGCCAGTGGTCTTCAGAATCCGAGACAGATTTATGTCATGATTGTCTATGATCTGTTCTGTTGGAATCCCAGTCAGCCAACAAGCCAGTCAGTCAGCCAGTCAGTCGATCGGTTAGTCAGTCAGTGCAGTCCCCGTTTTTTGTGACTGTCAGAAACATGAGTGTCTGTCCATGTCTGACGTGGTCCAGTCAATGAGCCATCGATTCAAAGTGCCTGGCGTTGTCTCAGATGCCTCTGTGATGGATGGGCCTCATCTTAAAAAGAGAAGGAATAATAAAAAATAAAAAAATGTAATTAAAGTATAAGAGCTAAGTGTCCATGGTCTAAAACGTTGTCTCATACTGTGGGTATTATTTGCCTCTATGGAGAAATAGTACAGAGGAATTCTGTATTTTTTGCTTTGTCTTTGATGCCCTTTTATCTTCGTTCAACATTTTCACAGTCGTATGTTGATGACGTTTCCCTGTGATAAGCAAAAATGAAAAGGTCCATCTGCCATGGACACGCAAATAATAATCATCAAAGACAGTAATTTGTGTAATGAAGGCAGTTTGCGCACACACTAGAATATGGTGAGCGAGACTTGAGCCACCTAATGATCCACTGTTATCCTCTTTCATTATCATCCAAGTATTAAAATACTGACAATTAGTGAGAGAACAATTTTAAACAAATGAATGGCCATTATTTTATAGGTTTACCTGTACCCAAATGTGAAAGGAATGTAAATGAAATTCCCTGTGAAGCAAATGACCACTAATAAAAAAAACATACAAGAAAACACACAAATACAATCTCTGGATAACATGGTGAGACATACCAAGTCATGTTTATTCATGCCTGATTAGTCTGTGTGCATGTGTGCATGTGTGTGTCCATTTAAGTGAGTTGAGTGTGTGCATGTGTCACAAATTAGTGTATCAAACCACAAAACCACTCCAACTACAATCGAGCCAATTGGGTCAGACTGATCTCCAAGCTTTGGCTTTTTAGCTGAAAACAGGGTTCACAGGGTAAATCAAAAATACAGTAAATAAATAATACTGTTTGTATGGCCTGCTATCTTCAGAATGATTGTATGAGATATGTGTGATTGGTGGCCAACTCAGTTTCTCTACACTGGGCAATGCCAGTCAGTGTAGTAGGATACTACATTTGTCCCAATTAGTTCCTCAATACTGACAAACAGCTCTTTGCAGTGTTCATTTACTTATAACATTGACAAACAGGAGTGTTGCTTGTTATCAGGTGTTGTGACATTCCCCAATCAATATCATCAGCTGTTTGGTTTGGCGGTAGCCTTAATCTATATTCACTTAATTTGTTGACTGATTAGCGCCAGAGACACCTCATTCATTGACTGTATTCCCCCAACTATCGCAGTCCTTGACACGCCTCCTCCATTTGATCTCACTTCCAAGGGGACCACCAACGCATCAGCCCACCCTCTCTCTCCTCTCTCGGCTTGCAAAGAGATGGTGAACGTAGGGTGCAGCCAAAGGAAAATGAGCTGGAGCTGACTGGTGGATAACAAAACCTGTCTGCCGCCTGATGGAACGGCCTTTAAATGATGTCACCTGTTGGACTGAGTCTGTTTCTGGCTCCTTATCCAGGCCCCAGCCCAGCACACACCAGAGTAAGTGCCTTGATCACCCAAGAGTGAACCCACAGAAGGGGGGGGGGGGGCGGCGGAGAAAAGGGTACGGGGCACGAGAGAGGGTTGGGGGGGGGGGGGGGTAATACGTGGGGCATATTCCGAGCGCCACAAGAAACTCCATTTCATGGCTGACTGACCTGATTGAAAGTAATAGGGGGCCGAGGATGTGATGAAGTGACATGGCCAATAACTTTCATTACGTGACTGTAACCTTGTCCCATTCACTAATTAATTTTCCTCTGGCAGGCATATGCCAGAAGCTACCCAGCCAATGGGGAAAGTCTGTCAACGTGCGTGTGCATATACTGTATGTGTAATCCAGTGGTGGTATCTGTTGTGTTGGTATGTGCATTCATGTAACCGTAGGAAATGCAAAAAAATATAAATAATGGGGACTCCTGACTCTCTTATTGGTGGAGAGGATTTAGGACAGATGTCTATTTGGAGTTTGAGAATGGGGTTTTGTCAGACGGAGCAACACCCCCCCCCCCCCCACACACACACACACACACACACACACAATCCTTTAATAGGTCACAGATTCTCTGGGAGCATCTGAAAGCATCGTTTCTTGAAGGACTTTGTAATGTTTGTTGTACAGTACCCTGCAAACCTCTTTTATGTAATCAATAGGCTTGGCTTGTTTACAATATGTTGTAGATTTATGCATCCAAGTAGCAGAGAAATAATCAGATCTATGATGAATAATAGATAAGAACGTAAGATCACAAGATGCCCTAACGGAGAATAATGACTTTCCCTCTCCCTTCCAAAAGCACAGAAATGAGCTTTCAAACCATGCTAAGATTTCTAGCTCAACCACAGGACATTATGCTCTCTTATTGAAGTTTTAGCTTGGCTGCCTCTAGTACTTTATAGTTGTAACATATCCCTACATTATTATGGTCATATTTTCTTCAAAACACAATGAAGTTTAAGACAGGTCCTCTACTCTCTGCCTTTCTCCTTTCAACAATTTCGACCCATAGATATTGCGGGCAGGATTTGAGCACCACCTTGTGGTGGACATCCTAAAAAGTCGGACTGGATTATTCAGTATGAATGTAACAAATATATTATTTAGACAATAGGAGCAAGGCAAACATCTTGTCACAGATCTCTTTGACTTCTACCCGACATGACATGCCTTGGAGGTCAACAGTATGTGTGTGTGTGTGCACGGGTGACAAGTCAACACCATTGAAAAGGTCATGCGATGTGTATGATTTGGGGCGATGAGGGGGGTGGTAAGATTTTCGTTTGATAAAAATCCAACAGACAGTCTTGATAGTGCAGACGTGACAAATAGTGCATTAAGAATCGCTTTTCTTTAACGAAGCAATGTCCTCATAGTCTCTGTAAAATGCCTCTGTAAACAGAACAATACATATGATATTAGAGTGGCTTCATCGCCTGAGGAATGCTAACAGATCACAATATATACTTTTATAATGTTTTATGTCATTATGCTTTTAAATAGATTTTTGCATACTATGTCCGCAGTAATCTATATCTAATGTAATGTCCTTGTTTTCTGTGGTGCCCGTCTAAATCATTGAGGATATTGTAATGAGAGAGTATTGTTGTTTTTCCCTGACAAACACAAACAGACTTGTCTGCCCAAACCAATATACACAAACAGACTGCCCCAATCTCTTTCTTTTCCATCTCTCACAGTCACTCTCTCTCACACGTGTACTCCCTATGTCCTTTCATGTTGCATGTTAGAGTCTTCACACAGGACTTAAGAATCCATATCCATTGTCACATGGACAGCATGAAGCATAGATTATTCCCTTAACAACAGAGTTGCCTTTGTTGTGGCCCGGAATTGTTGCTTCACATCGTTGATGTGTGATGAGGCTGAAGTGATTAGAGTCAGAGGGAAAAAAAGTGGTGTCTCATTATACTGTCCTACACTGGACAATGCCTTAACGACTTCCAGTATACCATGAAAGAACTTTAACTGTGCCTTGTTTGGTTGGAGGTTTCCATGGGGACAGCATGTTAGAATGTTGTACTGGATGAGAGAGGGAGAACTAGAGACAGAGGAAGTGGTCGGGATACAAAGGAAGGAGATGAAAAACACATAGATCCTCAACCTTTTTATCTTTATTGTTATTGCTCTCTGCGTCTCTCTCGGTCTCACGCTCTCTCTCTCTCTCTCTCTCTCTCTCTCTCTCTCTCTCTCTCTCTCTCTCTCTCTCTCTCTCTCTCTCTCTCTCTCTCTCTCTCTCTCTCTCTCTCTCTCTCTCTCTCTCTCTCTCTCTGTATCTCTCTCCATCTCTCTCTGGGTTAGTTTATCTCCCCCTAATCTATATTTTCTCATGTCAGGATTGATGAAGTTCTGTTGTGCATGCACCCTGCTTTACCTCCCACCCATTTGCCTCCGTACCGCCCTTCACCAGCGCCCGCCGTTCTCTCAAGGTTAGCACGGTGGCGAGTTAGCACAAGTCCCCTCATTCGCACTCTCTCTCTCTCTCCCCTGTCCCACCCCTCTGTATCTCTCTCTCTCTGAATCGCCCTCTCTCCTTGTGTATCTCTCTGTCTCTCGCTCTCCCCCACTCTCTCCTGTCCTATCTCCGTCTGTCAGTGAGCTATGTCCCTCTCTCTGTTCAATGATAAGGTTTAAATAAGGTAGGAAAGCCCCCTGCCCTCTTCATCACGGTCGGCACTACGGAACACAAGGCCGCGGCTATTTCAAGGGTGCCATGCGTCATGCTGCCCAGCGTCCCTTTCAAACACGGGGCCGTCTTTGCACAAGCCTGTCCACAATATGGATAGCCATCACTGAGGCCGATACCCGCGAGGGTCGGCTCCTTGTTTTTGCAGAACGGGTGATTTCAGGACCATGGAGAGCTAACTTGCAGAGCAGTTGGAGAGACAAGCGGATAGGTCCTCAGTGAGAGTCGCTGATTGAAATGTGGGTTTTGTCGTCGTCGCCCGTGGTTCAGTGGTTCCGTACCAGCTCGATGTGAAGCAGCCCCTTGTATGCCTGCTTCTCTGCTCTCATTGTCGTTCATGATTATGAGATCATTTAAATTCTTATCGTGTTCTCTCGGGGTCTCTCGCTCTCTTACACACACACATACACACAGATTCACAGTTTGATATACCTACATGCATGCACATACATGTAAAAACGCATGAAAATACATGATTTTGCAAGAACACACACAAACACACCTCCTTCAGGATGTTATTTAGTTTTCATGGATTCCATGCTCCAGACCAGGGGGAAGGTCACCAGAAAAAAGAAAATATGCTTTGTATATTACACATTTGTAATTCAGGTGTCAGAAAACGACCCCCTTTTCATCTCTACGTCTCAAAGGGCAAATCGTTTTTGTTCCTTTTTTTTGGGAGGGGGGGGGGGGGTTAGAAGAGTACCCATTTAACAACACACAAGAATCCTCCCAGGGTTAGGGTCAACTCTCTGCGAGTCGAGAGTGTCATTCATTCACATCCTTGTTCCATTAAGACCAAAGCTGAACCAAGGATATGAAATCATAGCACCATCAAGCATTCAAGGCCAGCATTCTTTTCCAAGTTCTCACTGAAAGCAGAGCACAACTGCAGAGGGCAGTCGCAAGCTCCCACGCACACCCGGCGCCCGCAGCACACCAACAACGCCCTCGCGACTGGAGCTTGTGTGTCGCGCGTTATGGTTATTCTGAAGGGGCGAGGTGGGCAGATGGTGGGGTTGAATATTCATATCTTCCAGCAGGGATTCAAGCATGTCCAATTGTCAGCGTCTGTGCAGATGACCTGTTTGGTTTGGAGGCCTGGCAGAGGGAGGCCGGGCCCCGGTGCGACCACTGCCGACTGTACTGCTGCTCATCGCATCCTCCAGACGCGTTCTCGGGCCGGCTAATGAGCCTAATGAGAAGAGCCGAGGTCGGGGGCTGGAGGGGGGGACGTGAGGGACGTTAAGGACGGTGCGGGGGGGACGACAGAAGATGAGAAGAGAGGGTGTGTGGAAGAAAGTTGGGATTTGTTTTGTGCTGCTGTTCAAGCCCATTATCTGTTCATGTTTTTTGTTGTTATCGTTCGCACAAGTATACTCCTACTGTGATCCAGCATTTAGTGTACTCATACTAGACTAGACCAGACCAGACTAGACCAGAGTAGAACAGACTACACCAGACCAAACTAACGAAATTAAACTAGACCTGTTAAACTTGCAACTAAGCTAGACAGGGTCGATGTCATACAGAAATGATAACATGCATAGTCATGTTCAACATAAGGGATATCATCAACTGGCTTTAGGCGTCATCATGACATTATGCATAGAAAGAAAGGTTAGTAAGCATTTTGAATAGAGCACAAACACTGGTATGACAGCGTTATTGTGTGTTTTCATGTGGGTGGAAGTCATTTGTGTGTGTGAGCACCCTCACATTTAAAGCTGGCTTTGTGACGGCATACGGTGGCCCCGTTAAAGGAAGTGTCACTTAAAGTATTCCTAAAATAAGAGGAAGCGAAGTAATTATGTCGTGTTGTTGTTTATGCCCTGTTTGTTGCCTTTTATGTTTTATTCATCGGGGCACTACACGGCAGGCCAATCTCTCTCTTTCTCTCCCTATCTCTCTCTTTTTGGCTCTGTCTCTCTCTCTCTTCTTTCTCATTCCCTCTCTTAAATCCTATTTCAAACGGGACCCATTGAGCCATGGAACTGCAATCGGAATTCCAATGAGCGTGTGTTTCTCCACGGTGACTGGAAAAGAAGCAGGCGTGAGAGTGAAGCCTCAGCATAGAAAGTAGATGGAGAGGCCTTTTGTAAATGTTACCTGACAATCAATGCCACACAGCAAGGTGCCGCCCGGCCATTCCAAAACAGGAAGAAGATTACTTGTTTTGGTACCTCGATGTCCCGTTTTTCAGCACCAAACCCTTTTTACCCGCCCAGAGGACTAATTGCTGGAAACAGATGGAGGTTGACTGTTATTTTCCAAAAAGATATACAGCCATCTTGACCTTTGAAACAATTAGGAGAAAAAGAAGAAGAAAAAACTGACGGAGAGACAGAGCAGTAATTGTCAAAGAAATCATCACAGCAGTCGACACCTTGCCTCCAGATGCTTTTATTCTGTGGTGCCTAGTTACATCAAATGTCAACGTTTCTTCACAGGCCCAAACGGTGGAGCTATGCCTCATTACACTACCTGTAGGATCCCTCTCCCAATGGGTTTACTGTACAGGGATTCCCTTTTTTCCTGAATTTTAAGCTAGCGCTCTAGAGCACAGTGGATTCCTTCAGGGAATAGGGAGAATCCCGGTGGGGGATGTCTACCTGTGTGAGCAGCACCAAATGTACATCCATCAGAAGCAACTAACATTTGCCCTCACAAAGGTCACACAAGAAGACACTATAAAATAGAGCGGGGGAAAAAACTCCAAGGGCTAAAGGGGTATAATCGCATACGGTGACATATAAACTCAGCTTCCTGGACCAGAAAAAATGAAATACTTTTGACAAGCCACGTGAAGAACGCCTCTTTGGTTTTCATGAGGTGATATCCTAAGTTTTAGCAGCCATCTAGTGGATTGACCATTGAGGCTACGCTCAGGGGCTAAAACCTGCTAACCCCCACCCCCCACCCCGTCCCCCAGGTTACCAACACCAGAAAGAAGAAAGAAGTGACTGGGCATTGGAAGAGTAATATGGGGGAGGGGGGGAGGGGGATGTAACACAGAGAGAGAGACAATGACAAAGAGAAAGAATGACACAGGAGGACAGAGATTGACAGGGAGTGTGGGAGGGAAAGCTAATGTGGCAGGAGGAAGAAGCTGCCTCCTTCCCTCCCTGCCTGAGAGCTGTCTTGTGCGCTTAGAAGGAGAGGTAAAGCAGAGACATGGCTCCTTTAAGTACATGTGCCTCGGGGGAAGATAGTGTAAAGTACCCATTGTCTCCTGTCCCCCTCATGGAGTCAGATGGCTGAGCGGTGAGGGAGTCGGGCTAGTAATCAGAAGGTTGCCGGATCGATTCCCCGCCGTGCCAAATGACGTTGTGTCCTTGGGCAAGGCACTTCACCCTACTTGCCTCGGGGGGAATGTCCCTGTACTTACTGTAAGTCGCTCTGGATAAGAGCGTCTGCTAAATTACTAAATGTAAATGTCATGAGGGGCCACGTTTGGGCAAACCTAGCCGAACGTTTCCTTGCTTTTTTTTTTTGGGGGGGGGGGGGTTAAATCCTGCTTTTGAAAGAGATGTAAAAGCTTCTCTTGTGGGGCTGTTGAGTTGAGGTGTACCTTGGCACTTCAAATCCCCCTGCTCAATGCAGAGGCTGCAGAGCAGGCTTTAGCCTTGGTGTTAGCCTTTCCTGCATGCCTCTTATCGCTTTAGCGTGACGAGCTAGCCGCCCTAAAACACGCAGCGACCGTTTCACCTTGGCTGTGAGCCTGCATACCTTGCCTGCCGTGATTGGCAAGGCTCTGTGACCGGTCTCGTTTTTGAAGCTTTTCTTTCTGCGTTCCCGCATAAGAAGGTCGATGAAGAGACACAGTACAAGGAGCACCAAACGTGCAGCTACTCGACAAAGGAAGTGTGAACATTGCAAATCACCAGGGCGCCCTCTAATTGTTGTTCACCTGCAGGTGTGCTCTGTCGGGGAGCAGAGGGACACTAGGAGTCAAATGAGGGGAATGCTTTGGTGAACCAGTAAGCAGGAACATGGGAAACCTACAGAAGAGAATAATTGCTATGGAAGTAGAATGTGTTACGCCTTATCAGAGAGAAGTTAATTAAGCCTGAGGCAATGTAGTAATGCAACTTTACCCCAGAACTGCTGCTATCCTTGCAACGCACACACACGCACACACACAGTTACACACATTTATGCACACATATGCTCTGCTACTGATATCCCTTGTGGGCACAAAGAATACAGAAACACACACATGCATACTGAACACTAAAATGCAGACAGAACAGACACACGTGCAATAGCCAATCCAAGAGAGCATGCACATGCGGGTTTCCCAGACTACTCACAGATTGCTGTACAGCTTGAGAAAAACCTGGAAACGTTTTTACGAATATTGTAATGGCTGAACAAATAAAAACATTAACATGCAATTAGTGAACCTTGTCTGTTTCATCAAAACCTTTTAAAATTGGCTTGACAGTAGCAGAATATATTTCCAGTGTATTGCAAGCATTCTCACTAATCCTAATTTAAACTTGAAAGGTTGAATTCATGAAAATGTGTGAAATATGAATATTTTGTGTAGTCTTTCATGCAAATACTGACCTAATTGTAACTTTCATAGAAAGGGGAAATCATGCTACATTTTCTTTTCCCTTGCCTGAGGTTTTGCAGAATGAAATCGATTGTCTCTTTTTTAGCTCAAAGTTCTCAGTAAAGAATGCCACGTTGCCTATTTTCTGTTTCTCTTATTTCTTGAACAAATAAGGTCACAACATACACCCAGGGCCAATCCTCCAACCATTCTTTGTATGATTTTACTTGGATAACATGATAATGATGATACTTTATCAAACCAGACAATTTAGAGCAATACTGCTGGCAGCCAGTGCAGTTTTTTATGAACTCATTAGCTTTATCTGAATAAAACTATTTCATTTGTCTTCAACACTGTCACTTTTTTATTCTTGTCACACGATTTTTATTCTTTACCACACCCATTGAAAAACTTTTGTTACATTTTGACAACGCCTGAAAAAAAAAAAGGTTTTATACTGAATGTCGCAGATTGTTAAATAATGCAATTAAACCACATAGAACTCACTTCACAGTAAGATCCTCAAGGCAATGTTTTTCTGTCCCTCACAAACATGTTCTAAATTTGATCCTGTTTCGCAAATACTTCAAACCCATCTCATGTCAGTGTGCCCTTGATTGCTTTGTCCCAAATAAGTATCCAGTATTACCATGAGAACTGAGTTTACAATTGATTATTTCTCCAAACCAAGCAGTACTCCATGTCCCTACCACCTGTTGCACCTGCACCTGCCCCCCTCCCCAAACCCCCTAGGGTCCAATCACATACAGTAGCTTCTGACTCCTCTCCTGATTACAGAGGGTGCCAGTCAACCACCAGGCGGAAATGGGAGCATGTTGCATAATTGGCCCAGAAATGCTCTGAGTGATGAATATTCATGCAGTATGCACACTCTTTCCAGGGCTCTCAGCGAGGGGTAAAGTGACTGGATGCAGGCACACTTGCCACATGTCAAGAGGCCACATAGCACACCCATGAGATGTCAGTACACTCACCACGCACACCACACTCAGATCTGGCCTATCGGGACGCCTTTTTCTCCTTCACACCACAATCTTTGGAGAGAGACTCAAACAGACGTCTTTGTGTCCACGAAAAGGAAGAGATGGGGCCTGGTTCTGTGCGACGTTCAAACTGAGAGGCCACAGAGAGACAGTCCAACCCAATGTTGTTCTATGTGCTCCAACGAAATCCCAATACAGCCATAAGATGGACTAGCCAGTGTTTTCCCCTGGTGTTTAGGAGCTGCTCAATGTAAACATGCAGATCCTTTTGTCTGTTAGATATCCAATTGGACACATAATGCATCGTTTTTATGCGTTCTCATTTGGATGGGTAAGCGTTTATAGTGATTCAGAGAGTAAAATGGGCAAAGCAAAATGGTGTCAGCAACCACCCCATTCTGGGATTTGGTGCAACATTGCTAAAAGAATTGCAGGACGCTAACGTGTGAATTTACAACTCAGTTTCTTTGAATATCATTTTCACCTCAGATCCCAAGACACCAAGCACAGTTGGAGGGAGACAATACTGTTAGTAAAAGAGGGTTGCAACTGAAATGTGTGTTATTTCTCTTATGTCTTTGTGTTTTTGTATGATGTGCTCAGTACACTACAAAATAAACTCTGGAATGCCTCCCAAATAACAAACACCTTTTACATACAGTATATCAATATGTACAGTATATGGGCTAAAGAGACACTATTTAGACAGTTTTTATCTTGGACAATTACTGTGCCGAAGTAAATGTGGAATACAGAGGTTTTGGAACAAAGTTCAGTTTTTCTTGTTTTTCTCTCCTTGCCTCCTCACCAGCATGTCTATTGTTCCCCTCAAGCTGGAAGACAGGAAGGGAAAGGTGGAGGTGAGGAAAGGGGGAGGGCGGCGTGGGCTGGTGAAAAGGAGCAGGGTGTTATTTGAAACAGGCCGTCGGTGTAAGATACTGCAGCTGTCTTGAGGAGGGCTTCTGAATAGGGAGCAGCGACGATGACATTTGTCCTCGTAACAGGGCACCTCTCCTTGGTTCGAATCGTCTCAGCCATCCACTCGAATGTTCTTTTGTTCCCACGGCTCTTCCTTGATTCTCCAAGAGCGACAGCATGTTGTTCCCCTGCCACCTCCGCAGTGCCCATATGCTACAGGAATGAAATCCTTTGGCGGCTGTACTAGATTCTGCTGTATTTTCCGTTGTAAATGAACAGTTCAGTTGCTAGCTAGAATATGTGTTCATGACAATTTTGCCCCTTGCATATACAGTCTTATCCCAACCCTGCCATCATGGCAATGTTGTTGCTTCAGTGTTGCACAAATGAATTTCTAAAAGATTTACAGGAAAAAAGACAGTGCGGTCTCTTTCTCGCTTGCTCTTTTTAGATTCAGGAGAGAACGATTCCACTGAAATGTGTGTCATCCCAACAAGAGAGAGAAAGGCTCTCTAAATCCTCCGACAGAACCCATCACTTTTAATTCTCTAAATTGGATTAGGCTCATAATGGTGTGGGTTTTGGGGGACTGACTGTAATGTAGGACACTCACTAATCAGGGACAACATTGCAATATGCCTGATTTAATGAAGTCCTACACGCCCACCTATGTTGGCATGATGTCAACCAGCCTGCGTGGATTACTTTCATGAACAAATGTCCTCGCTCTAAATGTGTGCCGCCAAGAACGACCAAACACCCAGTCATTACGTGAGTAGCAATGGATTGTGGGGGATACTGGCTCTCACCAGTGGCTTTGACTCACTAGAACTGAGAGACAATATGAAAGTGATTGCTGTTTTCAGACGCTCACCAATTCTGCATACTATGTAGGGTTCCATTCTGGCCTTTGTAGAGCGGATTGATCTTCATGTAAAGTAATATAAGGGTCAGATAACTGAGTGGTTAGGGAAGCGGGCTATTAATCAGAAGGTTGCTGGGTCGATTCCCGACCGTGCAAAAATGACGTTGTGTCCTCGGGCAAGGCACTTCACCCTGCTTGCCTCGGGGGAATGCCCCTGTACTTACTGTAAGTCGCTCTGGATAAGAGCGTCTGCTAAAAGACTAAATGTAATAACATACTTGTATTTATAATCAATCATCAATGCTGAAATGCTGATTAATACAAACACTACAATTGAAATGACTGCTGTCAACGTAGAATGTATTATGAAGCCAATACTGGCGTACTAAGATAAGTCAACCGAGATCTTCGGTTTACTTGGCAAGGCCATCAATAGGCATGTTGCGTGTCCTGTGTCCTCTGGGTTTCATGCATAAGCAATACAAATGTAAAGGAAGGTGGTTGTATCCTCTTACAGCAACCTGCGTCAGGCCCTTTGCATGTCTCATTCATAGCCTGATGGAACCATAAAAAGGCACCTGGTGGCCACAGAACTCCAGGTAGGTGACCATCATCTTCTGATCACAAGAATCATGCAAGGTATCTCTTCTCCACTTCATTCAAACCACTGTACTCCAACAGGTCCCAATTGTGTTCCTTTGCACAGTTGTAAATGGCTGTGTACGTGCGTGTGTGGGTGTGTGGGTGTGTGTGTGTGATGCGTGCTGGTGTGTTTCCGCAGTATTTCAAGGCGGTGTGTTGGCTGCACTCCTCTGGCCCTGTCTGCTGTCCGTGGCAGTCCCTCTGGAGTGTAAGGATGAGCGAGGGAGCAGCGTCCGCTGCCCCTTGCTCTCCCCCACCCTCTCCCAGGAGAAGCTGCTGGACCGGGTCATTCAACACGCCGAGCTCATCCACCGTGTCGCCGACGAGTCCTGCTCTCTGTTTGTAAGCGCCGACCAGCCCACCTCCGCCTCCCATCAGTCTGAGTTCATCTGGATCCCGTGATTTCAACGTGCTCGTTTTCTTTCTCTTTGTTTGTATGCTTGACATGTTTTCGTCACAACGTGAAGTCGTACCTATGTGTGTGGATAAATAAAAGACATGGAAGGCAGAATACTAGATACACTAGTGTCCTGGTTCAACTGTGAGGAGCCTGTCTATCTGGCTTGTTTTCGTGCTGTGTTCGGACCCAACACAACAGTGAGCATGGAGCAGCCAGCATAGTGATTGAGAGGACACTGCATGCAGATGTTGTACAAAATAACAACAATGCAGGGTTCTCTGTTGGTTCACATGGGGGCTTAGCTTTATTGGATGGGGTCGGCTAAGCATGAGGCAATATTTGACAATGTGTGTATGTGTGTGTGTGTGTTTAGGAGGAATTGTTTGTCCCTTTCCCTTTGCGCTCTCAGAGGACCCTGGCAGGACACACATGCATCACCAAAGCTTTTTCCATCCCAAGTTCCAAGAGTGAGATCCAGCAGGTCTCGGTAAGCAGATGAAAACAGGACTCTCCAGAGTTTACTCCACTCCTGGGTGCAGTAAACACTTCTCTGGTGTCTAGAAAGATGTTGTGGATGAACTGTGTTTTTACTGGACATGCCTGCAGCACTACATGTGTGGTTGTCCCATGCATTTGAGTGGATGCTTGTCTCCAGTTTGAGTGTCTCTATTGTGTTTATTTACCTGTGTAAATATGGCAGCCAACTCATGTAGGGCGGTGTCTTCCCAATTGTCCAGATGAATAAGCGGATTAGGAGGGTTTACACAAACAAAGTTCTCTGAGATTACATTGCTCTTCTTTGGAAAAGATTTGGTTTGTGACACTAGAATATTCAACTGCTGACCAAAAGCTGTTAGGGTTTTTACATTTCAAAAAGTTCCAGGTTCTTCTAAGTTTATACCATAGTCAACTGTCACCTGTAATAGTAAGAAACATGTTGGTTAGCTCAACATGCACCAAAAATGCTGCACGTTTGAGGTTTGAGTGCTTGATGGTTAGAACTGTTCCGCATTTCTACAGGATGGATGGCTCCTCCACTCGGTCCTCATGCTGGTCCAGTCCTGGATCCAACCCTTGGTCTATCTACAGACCACACTGGATCGCTATGACGACGCTCCCAATACACTGCTTAACAAGACCAAATGGGTGTCGGAGAAACTCCTGAGTCTGGAGCAAGGAATAGTGGTCCTCATTAAGAAGGTAGGTCATCAACAGTCATGTCTGAGAGTAACAGGAAGTAGCCGTCTGTACAGTAAAAACTTCGGGTCAAAGTCTGTCTTTGATTCTTAAAGTGTAACCAAAACATTTACCTGTATGGTGGTGGGGTATTTATGTGCATACTAATACTGATAAAGTAGGTCTTTGTTCAGCTTCTTTTTTTGTCATACATTGACTTGTTAAATCTGTTTAGGTAGGCCCGTACATGTTTGGTGATGGGCTGAGATGCTTAAGCAAGCTTGTGAAGTGCCAAGCTGCAGGGCACACATTTGCCCACAGATATGTCCAATACTTTGAGCTTTACAGATTGTTTGCTTTCTTCCGTCGCTCTCTCCTCGGTGCCTGAGAAGATGCTGGATGAGAGCAGTCTAAGCACCTCGACTTACCAGCAGAGTCTGGTCCAGTACGACGTTCAGCCGGAGATGCTGGAGTCGGTCATCAGGGACTACTCTCTGCTCAGCTGCTTCAAGAAGGACGCTCACAAGATGGAAACTTTCCTCAAACTTCTTAAGTGTCGCCAGACTGACAAATATAGCTGTTTCCTGTACTAGAGAACTACTTTTGAGTCAGTGTAGCATTTCTTGCGCAGTATGTAAGGTGCTTTCTCTTAAGCTGAGAATGTTTTTTTTGTTGCTTCATCCTACTGATTTTAGATGTATTCCACCCCACCAAGGGCTCCTTGCTCTTTTTTGTCAAATAGTATATTATCAACACGTTTGTTGACACTTTTGTGTAACCCTAAGTAGGTCTAACAAATTGGCATGTTTTGAGAAGCTACAAAATAAATCTTCATATTGTATTGACCAGGCCAGGCCTAAAGGATCATGTGTTTGTGGCATTGAAGAAAAGGTGATCAATACATAAAAGGAATTAAATACTTTTCCATAGATTTGATTTGTTCTTGGCCAGCATTTGTATTCCTTGCTGACAACAGTATGTGCTGTTTTCATGATTCCCTCATGTATTCTGAGAGATCCTGCTCACCAGTTAAGCATCATTCACTTCTTTCATTACTGAAATCAAATGAATGCTAGTTTGTTGGAAATGACAATCTAATGAAAAGACGATTGATTGCAATGAGAAGAGGTGATAAACTTAAGAAGGACAATTGATCATTGTAATGCCAATACCATAATATTGATCAAATGTTTGGTTTAGGGGAAAAATCCTCTTTTTATACCACCCCATAGCACCAGGTGGCAGCAGTAGACTGTTAGCATCTTTTTTTTGGAACCCTGTAGTCAGACTGTAAAATGCAAATATCGTCGTTGGCATGCAATGGTTGAAAAGATGACAAATATGTTTCCAGTAAATTTTTCAGTATGGAGACAAAGCAGGAAAAGCATATGGAACATCGATTACTACTTATCCGTCCTTTAAACCAGGAAATGTTATTGCAGTACAGATGCAAGTCATCAGGCAAATACCTACATTTGTGGGAGACACAATAAGCGTGTGACTGAGTATGATAGCGTAAAGGCCAGCCTTTTGAAAATGTTTCAAAAATAAACAGTGAAACCACACCTTTCTCAGTCTGTGTGCTATGTGAGGCAGACAAATGATATAGCACAAAGCCCTTCACTCTGAATAATTGGCCTAAAATTGGAAGCCTTCATGGCTTGTTCCTGTTTACATCCGACTTCACACCAGGAAGTAAGAAAACAGTAAAGGAAATAGCCAACAGAGTCGTCACCCTTTTTAGTGTCCTCCTAGCCACTTCATCACTTCATCTTTCTTTGGTGTCCCTGAATCCCTGCATCCTACCCCCCCCCCCCCCCCCTCCACACACACACACACACACACACAATGATACCCCGGCTCCTCTTATCAAAAGATGTAATACAGCAAAGCAGAGGTGGGGGTAGTTGGGGGGGGAATTTGTGAGCAGGATGTGGCGACGGGGGCCTCGTGTCAGCAATGTCAGGTTCAGATTCCTGCACCCTAATCACTTCAGGATGGGGGCCTACAGGCCTCAAGTTGCATGAGCGCAACCACCAGCCAACCCCCAACCCGCTTCCAGTGGCTTACTCTACCCAGGGAGCAGCATGCCAGGGCGGGCTTTGCCCCCCACCCGCTCCCCAGGCTTTGTGGCCATAAATATTAAAGATCTGCTATAAGTGAGCGGGGTAGGGTGGAGTGGGTGTGAGTACTGGATGATTTCACAGTCTAAGTATTATAACCTGAGGTAAAGAAACCCAGACGGCTGGGGCAGCAAGGAGTGGAGGAGACAGAGAGAAAGAAGGAGGGAGGGAGGGAGGGGGAGAGTAGGAATGGGAGGGAAACAGCAGGAAAGATGGTGAACAAGGGAGAGCGGAGGACTGAGAAAGCGATGGACAAAGAATAAGAGCGTAAAAGGAATGAGAGACAGAGAGAGAGAGAGAGAGAGAGAGAGAGAGAGAGAGAGAGAGAGAGAGAGAGAGAGAGAGAGAGAGAGAGCGAGAGAGAGAGAAAGTGAGTCGAGGGGGATCTTGGATGGCTGGAAGGCAGGTGGGATGAAGTCTGGAAGTGGAGCTGGTACTGGCTCGCTACGGTGCGGCAGAGAGCTGGGCTCCTCTTTGCTGTGTCGTCCTTGAGCCTCTGCTGGCTCCTGCACATGCTCACTCTGGCTTTCATGTGAGCTTCAGTCCGACAGCTCCGAGAGCCCCTGACTGTCTCTCCAGCTCCCTGAAGACTCCAGCAACAGAAAGCTTCAGAACAGCTCTCTCGCGCTCTTTCTCTCTCTCTCTACTTGTTTTTTCCTGTTCCCCTTAATGACGTGTGCGTGCGAAAGCAGTGAAGAAAAGTCGTTAGTTGATGCATTTGTGTGTTGGGGGGGTGGGGGGGGGGGGGGGGGGGGGGTGGGGGTGCCTGAGGAAAGCGGTGACGACGGGAGTATGAGGCACCTCAACTTCTGACACCTTTTTTGATCTTGCTCCAAAGGCATTTCTGTCACGCAGAGTCCAGAGCAGAGGGAGAGTGTGACTAGGGGCCCCTGAAAGTTTGACATGGGGGGTTTCAACCCCCCAACCTGCCACCCATCAACCCGGGAACATTAAGGGCTGCTGCAAGCAGAGCTGTCAGTGAGTGTGTGTGTGTGTTTGCGTGTGTGGTTCCTGCTGCACACACACACATGTGTATCCGTGGGGCTTTGAAAACGTCTAAAACGTGGTATAGGAGGCCCATTGTACACCCCCCCCCCCCTCCGCCCCAAATCCCTCCCCCTCTCCATGACTTCCCTGGGGGCATCTTCGGGAGGCTGCATGTACGTATCAGTGGAGGCAAGGTCAATGGGTCAGAAGGGGGGGGGGGGGGGGTCAAGCCCCTCCTAACCGTTCCAATGTGTTGGAAGATGTCCACCCCAGTCCGTCAGCTTGTAATAGCAGGCTAAGGTTTCACCCAGGAAGCCTGCACGAAGACAAGGAAAGGCCGAGGCAATCCACTCAATTTAGCATGGGATGCAGTGAAGTTTATGACTGACGTGGCGTTTTCTTCGTAGGAGGTTCGAAGTCAGGGTTTGTATTGACAGACTAATAAAGGGACACTGTGTTCCGAGAGCAAGGTTTTTCAAAGAAAGAGACCCCCTCGATAGGAGAAAATGACCAAACGTGTATACTTGTTTACTTAGCTGACTTTCTTTGCTTTGTTCGATTTGGACCCACGCTAAGTGCTCAGGCACCACATCAGTCCAGAGCTCCCACCCACTGCTAGTGTATTGCATCCCATGCTGCACCCATGTGGACTACATCATCCCTGGTGGAGGCAGAGGACACTGGAGGCACGCCGTGGCGAAAACGCGTTGTCGCTGCTCGTGAAGGGCGATCGAGTCAAACTTGCTGGAACCCACCCGACGGGTTGTCCCCTGTTTGTGGCAGGCGACGTGAACGGGTGGATTTACAAAGCGAGGAAATTAGGCGATTACCCGCGAGGGCCCATGGAAACAGGCGATGGACTGTGAACTCAGCAGGGGAGAGGCTATCGAGCGTCCCCCCCCTTGCGTGAAGGCATCCCCCTGTGCCAGGCTCTCTCTGTCTCTCTTTCTCTCTCTCTCTCTCTCTCTCTCTCTCTCTCTCTCTCTCTCTCTCTCTCTCTCTCTCTCTCTCTCTCTGTCTCTCTCTCTGTCTCTCTCTCTGTCTCTCTCTCTCTCTCTCTCTCTCTCTCTCTCTGTGTCTCTCTCGCTGTCTCTCTCTCTGTCTCTCTCTCTCTCTCTCTCTCTCTGTGTCTCTCTCGCTGTCTCTCTCTCTCTCTGTCTCTCTCTCTCTGTTGTTCCTCAGACCCGCTGTTTTGCTGTCGTCGTTTTTTGCACAAACCATTCCTCGTCTTCCTCCGCCACCAGCTGCAGAAAGACACGCTTTGTTTTCTACGCAATCATTTCTTCGTCATGGGGTTAGTTCACATAAAAGCAAGACGCCTGACCAGAATGCAAGAGTAAGATTGTAAGAAGGTTGTGTCGTACTCGGGAAAGTGTCCGTCTTTTGTTGTGCATCTTTGTTATTATTTATTTATTACCAAAATGCTGCTGGAGAGTTTACAAGATCCTATGATGAATGATTGATGGGATCAATGTGTCCAGCTTTGTATGCAGCCACTCTGACATCTCCTTGTGGCAGGATTTGAAATGAGGGGTCCTTATAGACCCTCCATAAGTCTATAGGGACCCCCACCCCACCCACCCCACATAATAATAGTTTAATTCAGGGGTCCCACAAAATTACACATAATCTTAATGGGATGCAAATTTCAGGAATGAATTTCAGGTACAGGCTAAAAGCCCATAGGCAAAAAAAATCATTGTTCAAAATTTCAACATACCATTTCCAAACATTTAAAAGTGGAAAAGATAGTATAAGATTGTGAAATAATCTACAGAAATCTTAATGATTACATGGCACCAAGTGTGATAGGTTATTTAGAAGCCCGTGCCAGCAGATCAGCATTGCAAGGGTTGCTGTTTCAAAGCAGCCTTGTGCTGTCTGTCAGATTCCCTCAGCACAGCTACGGATAAAATAAAAGACGAGAAAAAAAAAAACACTTTACACACTATTGTATCTAAACCAAACTGTCTGGAACAAACCTTCTCACTTAGGGAGAGGAAAGCGAAAAGGGCGGACAGATGCCAAAAGAAGCTGAGCTTAAATCAATGCAATTTCCTCCCCTCACTTCTTTGGCCGGGAGGAGCCTTTAGAGTTTTCCAGACTTTTCTTTCTTCTGTGAGATATAAATTGCGACTCACAAAGAATGGTTGAGGTTGAGGTTGTGAGGTGGGAGTGGAGGAAGAGAGGGGTATATTTGTCTGTGTGCCGACGCTGAGCAGTGTTTTTCCTAGATCAGGACGCAGGCATTAAACTGCTGGGCATTTCCTCCTTTCCAGGAAGTGCTCCCATAACTTCAAATATAATCATTTCCTCTTTAGAGAAGGGTGGGATTATCCTTGCATGTATGGCTCTCCTTTATCTTTTTGCCCCTCTTGAAAGAAAGGGATTGGAAAGGAAGCAGGAGACGGGGAAATACGAAATCACAGGACCCTCTCGCCCCTGATCCAAAATGAGTTTTGATAGGTGCAGTGAATTCACTGTTCACAGATTAAACTCTTCCCGCTTCTTTGTGTGGAGGTTTCATCGAGGTGGGCTGGATAAATTGCATCCTATTTCATGCTGAAGAAAATCCGGTGGAAGAAAACAGTGCTGCTGAATATCATAATATTTGTAAAATACCCAATACGGGCATTTCTTACGATAGAAATGCATTACAAAGGGAGATTAAATATTGCATATTGTAACTTGACATCAATGACATCCCTATGAAAATAAATTGAAATCTTTCATAGTATGGTACCTAGGTTACATAAATAGAACAATAGCTATATGAATTGCGAAACAGTGTACCTCCGATGCATTATTTTCATTTGATCCTTGAGTCATCTCCCTTGGCCCCATGATTAGCATTTTTTTCACTCTCTGACTGGTTTGAATACCATTTGGGAGGTTAACGCTATTGTGTGACAAGATCTTCACACTTCACGTGTTCAATGATGTCCTCTCTCCTGTCGTGGTTTTGCGTCCCTTGCCCCAAATTGGTGGCTTCCTCACGTCGCCCTCACAGTTGACCAGTCTCTGTGGTCTAGCCTGCAGATAATGGAGATGGAGGGGGTGGTAAACAGATACTCGTACTCATACTTTTCCTAAACCCATACAACTAGAACCTGGAGTCTTTAAAGGACCTTGTAGGCTAAACCCCCATTTGTCCCAATATTGGTTTAGCCCTGTGTAGACATTTGGTTGTTACCATCCTGGGCCCCAAGTATGTTTCCATTACAGTGGGGGAAGGCAGGCCTGGTGAGAGATCTGGTCCCTACAGACAAGTGATTACAAATTCAGACATTACCTCAGTTTTGTAGTGACGGGTCTAGGGCTAGGGGTTGGGGAGTTGCAGGAGGTACATGGGACAATGGGAGAAAGGCCTTACATGCTCGGGGAAGACATGATCTGTCTGGGCTGAGGAGATAGAGGAATGGGCATTGGTAATGGGATAGGCTCTGGTAGTTGAACTGCCTGATTAGGCCTGGTTATTTTATAGGCCTGGGAAAGTACTGTAAACACAGGCAGTTACTGTACGGTGTGGAGACATGAAGGAGCAGGACTCTTCCCTTAGTACTCTTATGTGTGTGCGTGCATGAGTGTGTGTTTGTATGGGTGTGAGTCTGCATCTGAGTGTGTACATGCGTGTGTGTGTACACAGAGGTTCACATCAATCAACACTGTCTGCTATTGGCCGTGGATGTACATGCCGGCAACTGTCTCTCTCTCTCTCTCTCTCTCTCTCTCTCTCTCTCTCTCTCTCTCTCTCTCTCTCTCTCTCTCTCTCTCTCTCTCTCTCTCTCTCTCTCTCTCTCTCTCTCCCTATCTCTGTCTCTCTGTCTCTCTCTCTCTCTCCCTCTCTCTTCCCCCATCTCCCTCTAGCTCGAGGCTCTCACCTGTTCTGAGCCCTATTGACTCTGCTTTTGTTGGTGCTGATTAGCACAGCTAACCGCAGCCGTGTGGCTCGTTCAGTGAGCGAGGGAGCGGGGAACAGTTTAAAGTGGACGCCCACGATCTGGCCGTGAGGCAGGTCCCGTCCCTGCTGCTGGGAGGGAAAACTCTGGGGATGCTACAGTCTTGGTCAGTCTGCATCTGAGCTTGTGTGTGTATGCACAGGTGTGTGTGCGTGTGTGTGTGCGCCTGATGGGTGTGTGTGTGCACGGGTGGGTGTGTGTGGGAGTCGGTGGGTGAGTGAGTGGGTGGATGGGTGCGTGGGTGGGTGAGATGGGTGCATTTGTGATTCTGTGTGTTTGTGTGTGCGTGTACAGTATGTGTGTGTGTGTGTGGAGGGGGGGGGGGTGCGTGTGTATGAGTTGATGGATGAGTGCGTGTGTGAGTGGGATGGGTGCGTTTGTCTGTGTGTTTGTGTGCATACAGTATGTGTGTGTGTGTGTCTGTGGGTGGGTGGGTGCATGTGAGAGTGAGTGGGTGTGTGCGTGTGCCTGCAGCACAAGTGGACCACAGGCGTGTATGTGTGTGCCTGTCTGATAAACGTCTAACCGTAAATCAGAAAGTGTTCGTAGCTGCTGGTGACAGAGGTGACAGAGTGTGAAGCCACACACCACACAGCCAAACCTCACTCCAACGGCCCAGTAGAGATATCAGTGTAGCCCTGCAACTGCAGCCCCACAGGTCTTACCTCCAAGATGAGGATCTTATACGGCCATGGACGTGTTTTTAGTGAATATAACTGGACAAACTATTACGGCTGAATCATGCTGGAGCCCATGGTGTAGAGAGTGCCGTCAATACAAGGCTGTGGGCAATGGCATGTATTGAAAGTCATGAGTATTGGTAAGATCAAGTTTGCCCTCGAGTTGGGTGTTTTAGGAGCTTGCTGTCCCAAAGGACAACAAAGAAATTGGGTTCAAGCGCGTCGGCCTGTCACACGCCTCGCCACCCTCCTCCGTCGATTGCTTCCCCTTGTCCCATTGTTCCTGAACCGCGGCACGGGCCCTGTGACTCCGGAACTTTCGCCCTGCAGGGGGTGAAGGCCAGCCGGCCAGCTCCCTCCCAATACCACCTTATCTGGAGCTGGCAGCCAGGAAACAGGATGGTTGGGGTGGGGAGAGGGGAGAGGAGGGTGGGAGCACAGGGGAAGGAGGGCAGTGTGGGGGGAGGCCGGACGCTGGAAGGCCCAGGCTTGGTGGTCTGCCCTTTGGCACCCAGGAGGCTGAGGGCCCGGTGGGGGTCCGAAGGGGTCCGACAGGGTCTGTGGCGTCGACTTGCATACCTTTCTCTGACGCGATGAATTATTGCGTGGGATCAGCCTTTAATCTTTTCTCAGATACTGGGCTAGACCTTTTCGATAGGGGTCCACTTGTTTCGTTTGCCCCCAATCCAAGGCCGAAAACACCAGCCAAACACAACCTGCCTTACAAGACATCTGGCTTATTAAAGACGTTGTTTTGCTTGTCAGCTAGATAGATCACTTCCCCTCTCTGTTTTGAAACGATAAACATTTCTTCAAGGTTCAGTTGTTCTTTTTAGTGTTTTTCTAGTTTGGCTTTGACTTGTGTCTTTGGTATAATTTTAGTGTGTTGGGTTCAAAATGACAGCATCTCTTTCTGAGTTAACACTTTCAGAGCAGGTTGATTTAAGGGGGGGACACACGCGGTTTTGTCGCTGGGAGAAACTGGACCTTTTCTTTTAAGGGGTTGAGGGACTAGATGTTAGATTCAAAGGAGCTTGGCCGGGCTTGAATCAGAGGCAAAGAGAAAAGCCCCTGGATTTAAACTCCAGGAAGAGGAATGGGAGCTCTTGACAGGTTGGGGGAGGTATAACTGCCATGACTCAGGAATTGTTCAGTGTTGTTCTAATTCTAGGGACAATCTGTTCCACTTCAGGTCATTCCAAAAAATGGTTTGATTATATACTTAGCAAAACAAGGTGTAAGGGTGAAGATCATGATTAGAATAGTTGGAACTGAAATACTTTTTACAATAATAATAATTACCTGTTTTGATTGTATTAATCAATTGTGGTGTATGCTATATAGAGTAAATAGTAACACATCCATCTCCTTTCACTATAACTGTATTAATTAACTTTTAGACATTGACATTGTCATTTAGCAGACGCTCTTATACAGAGCGACTTACAGTAAGTACAGGGACATTCCCCCGAGGCAAGTGCCTTGCCCAAGGACACAACGTCATTTGGGGAATGATGGGGGAATCAAAACGGCAACATTCTGATTACTAGCCCGATTCCCTAACCGCTCAGCCACCTGACTTCCCTATTAGAATTGAATTAATTAAATGTAGTGTGTTCCTAATAATTAATGATAATAATAATGAATAATTAATTAATTGAAACAGACACATCATCCTTTCACTATACGCTTCATGTCCAGAGTAGGAAGGTTAGAGGGTCAAAACTTTGTCTGGCATTCCCTCAAAGATTTATGAGGATTTTACAATAAACGGATTGCCTTCTCAAATCCTACCCCTTACTCAAAACCTTTTACTGTGACGTGATGCTGCTACAGTAAAGCACACATTTTTTGTGTTTAACAGGTAATACATTGGTTTTCTATATGACAAATGTGTATAAGAAAAATACGAGGTGCCAAAAGCATGTCTTGGAATGATGTATTAAGGTACGTGGAACATAATGTATGCCATATAGGTAAAGTATGGATGTGGATTTGGTCCATAGATAAAAAACTCTGAAGCAACACCTGTGTTTTGGCCCAGGGGGCACCAGGCAGCTTGGTCGCAGGTGGGCGTCCTTCCATTCCAGACATCAGAAATAATCTGCCCTGAATTGACGTTAAACAACTCCCCAAGAAAATGGCCTAATGACAGTGAAGACATCCGCCTTAATGAAGTCCATACATTTCTTTCTGCTGCTGCAAAGTATTTTGTGAGGACTGTATCAGTAATTCATTGTTGAGCCAAGGGAGTTTTTTCTACAGTGAATCTAGGACACTTGGAACCAATTTAAGAAAGACCAGGGCCTGCCAGTATTTCTGTCTCTCCCTCCAGAACCCTTTGAAATCTCTCTCTCTCCCTCTCTTTCTTACGCACACGCAAACAAACACACCACAACCCCCTTACTTGAGTGAATCCCAGATCAGTGAATCAGATGTGTATGCGCCTCAGAGTCAGGTGAAAGTGTGAGATGTGGAGAGCAAAAAAACATAGAGAGTGGTAGAGATCTGGGAGAGGGTGTTGGAGGAGGGGGGGGGCATGGATTCGCTGGTGTTTTTGACGTTGTCGGGTTAACAGGATGAGTTCTTACCGCCTCAATCCAGCACATTTCACACTGGCACACGCTCATGCACCAGAGCCCCTCTAAGCACACAGAGTGAATCCAGGGAAATCGCAATTAGCATCCCCTTCCATGTAGCCCTTTGGGAGGGCTGTGCAGCAACAGCTGGGGAGATAGTTACCACTAGATGTCAGGCAAACTCCTTCTATTGCACAAGCTCTTGCTTTAGTCAAAGCATGCCAGCAGAAAACGTGTTTGAGATAGAGGATGAAATATGTTGAGCTAATTCAAATGTTGTTTGATTCAGTATTGGTCTCTGCTAAAGCATGCTTTTGTGTTTCATAAATTTTAGGAGGAAGATGATTCCTTTCTTCTGGCAACTGAGCGGGCCTGGCTTGAAATAGTAGTTTACCTCTCTCTCTCTCCCTCTCCTATCCGTCTGCAAGCCACTCAACAGAACGGCGTGCCAACACAACCCAAACACTGGCTTGTTTAGGGCAGGGTGTGCCGTCTTTGAGACCACTCCCTGGGTGTAATCGCCAGCCGAGTTTTTTCCAAATTACAATAACAGATAAAGAGAATGGAGGGTGATGAGAACGAGAGATTATGTGTCCAAGCTCAGCATTATCTGGCATCAGCTTAATTGTAACAAACAATCTTGTTCTGAGTGTGAGTGTGTGTCGGTGTGTGTTAGTGTGTGTGTGTGGGTGTGTGTGTGTGCAAGCCGTGTACAATGGGGGCAAAACTGTTTATGAACAAGCTCATTTGGGACCACTTTGAAGAGAGAGCCAGCGTTCTCCATCGTTTTTTCAAGTGCATTGGGAGATTTTTTTTCAGAAGTTGTTTTAGTTTTGACTGACGATAAACAGCCAATTTCTAGTTGTTTTTTCATGCGTCACAGAAGATGGAAGGACTGTCTACTGAGAGCACTGAGAGTCTTCTGAGAGCATGACACAGACGTCAGCGTTTCATGTCTCGCTCCCAGGAAGCAGTTTCCAAACCCTTCTGTCTCTGTTAGCTTTTGTTTATCTGGAATCTGTGAATGTTTGATCATGGCGGTCAAAAATGCTGCGGGTTACACGTTTTGTTGAAACATGGCGTGGCGAAACAACCTCTGGCGTGCGGAGTCGGAGGGACGGGTTACTGTGCGCCGAGCGCTGACATGTCGCTGTACGCCAAACGCGTGTGGGTTTCTCAATCCTGTTGTCCAGATGCTCAGGCTGAGGAGAACCTCAGACAGCGGTCGGGTCTCCACAACGTATTCAGAGAGAGGACAGGAAAGAGGGAGGGCGGGAGTGAGTGAGAGGGAGAGATCGAGAGCGAGAATGAGTGATGGAGTAGTGGGGCAGAAGGTGGCGTGTTGAGAGGGTAGAAACTGTGGCCTGGTGTCTCCCTCGTTGGCCCTGTTCTCCCGCCACAACGAGGCTTCGCCCAGAACCCCTACTGAGTCCATTCCCCCCCTCCACCCCTCCCCCCCTCCCCACACTGCCCCCCTCTCCCCTTTGCATGAGGAGAGGAAATGACCCAACACTGAAAGGAAGTGCTGCAAGGTGACCAGTGGCAAGCTCATTTCGAGGGGCGGAAGTGTGCGTTTGTGTGTCTGCGTGGGGGGTGGGGGGTGTGGGAGGAGTGGGGGGGGGGATGTGGTTGGTTGTGCGACCCTGCGTGTTTATGTGTGCATTTGTGTGAGTCTGTACGTTTGCGGTTGCACATGTGAGTACCTGCATCTGCGTGTGTGAGTGTATGTGTGTGTGTGCGCGTGTGAGAGAGAGAGAAAGAGAAAGAGAAGAGAGAGAGAGAGAGAGAGAGAGAGAGAGAGAGAGAGAGAGAGAGAGAGAGAAAGAAAGAAAGAGAAAGAGAGAAAGAGAGAGAGAGAGAGAGAGAGAGAGAGAGAGAGAGAGAGAGAGAGAGAGAGAGAGAGAGAGAGAGAGAGAGAGCGTGTGTGAGTGAGTGAGTGAGTGAGTGAGTGAGTGTGAGAGAGTGTTTGTGTGAGTGTGTGTGTGTGTATGTGTGTGTATGTGTGTGTGTGTGCGTGTGTGTGTGAGAGTGTGTGTGTGTGTGGGGGGGGGGAGTTTGTGGTGTTGGCCTAACCCAGGCAATGCTGTGCCACTGTTTCAGCAGTTTGGAGGGAGGAAACAGCTGGGAGAGGGAGGACGTGGCCAAAGTCTCCAGGCAGCCGTTGGGTTGCAACAGTCTGTGAGCGCACATCAATCAAACGCACCCGGCTGGGCTTGTTCTCTGTTTTACCCTTTAGCACATTCACACATTCACACACTACCACTACAGTACTTTCTTAAAGCATGAAAACGTTCCCATCTTTTGATTTTATTCAGGGTATTTTTGGCATAGGGTTCCGTTGTAGTTATTTTTGACTTCTAGTCCAAGTGAAAGGCTACCACAGCCAGAATATGCTGGTGATGTGTAGGAACGCGTCAACTTGAATGCTCTGCAACCAGACCATTGATGGAACTGTAGGACTGTGTGCAATAGATCTGTTTTTGAACCGTTGGATTCATAATGATTCCTGTGGGGTTTGATCCTGTCCTTGGGGACTTGTAACTTTCCCATTTAACCATGCCTTTAATCCACACACACACACACACAATAGCTCAATGGCCCGGTAACGTCTCTGTGGCTTTTAACCAGCCATTACTGTAAATCTTGTGCTAATGAAAAACATGTTAGAATGCACAGAGAGAAAAAAAGTTTTGTATGTTTTTTTCCATCTGTGCATGTGTTTGTGAACGTTTTAGTAGAACGTCCAAAAATAGGAGAAGAGATTGGAGAGAGAGAGAGAGAGAGAGAGAGAGAGAGAGAGAGAGAGAGAGAGAGAGAGAGAGAGAGAGAGAGAGAGAGAGAGAATAATACAGTGAGAAAAGGAACCGGCTGAGAGGTGAAATTCCAGGCGTGTCAGCATTTGTGGCAAACCCTGTCGGGGAGTGAGTGACTGTGGTCCTGAGAGGAGGAGGGTGAGGCCACAGGAGCAGGTAAGAGGAGAAGCCCCTGAGGGATGCTGGGAGGGCCGGGGGGGAAGGGGGGGCATGGGCACCCCAGTGAAAGATGCTGTCAAACCCAACGGCAATGACCTCAGAGTATTATTCCCCCTAAAACTCTACATAAACCAGTGCAACAAGACAGACTCCACAAAAACAAAAGCCCCCCAATCCCAGGAGAGCCCTTTGGTTGCCCTGGCAAAATACCTCACAATCCATTTCTAGTCAGGTTCCGTTAAAACACGTATACTTTACACCCCAACTTCTCTCCGCTAAAATGCCAGCCCCCCCTTGCTTTCTCTTCTCTCTCTCTTCTCCGTCTCTCTCTTTCTCGCTCCCTCTATCCATCTTCCTCTCTACCTCCTATGATTGGCTTTTCCCAGGCCCAGTTATTAATTGCCCAACCTTTCGATAAGCAAGGCTTAATCGGCGAGGCTCTTGAATAATGGTCCGACATTAATTAGAAGCAGCTGCCGGCAGTATTTATAGAATGATATAAAATGTCATTATTAAATTGTATCTGTCACCCAGCTGCCGAGAGCACATCTGGCAACTGGCCGGTCCTGCCTTGAAATAGTAGTTTACCTCTGTCTCTCTGTCTCTGTGTCTCTCTCTCTCCCCGTCCCCCCCTACTCTCTCTCTGTTTTTCTGGTCTCTTTGTTGTCCACTTTTGAAACAATAGCATAAAACCACCCCTCCTGAATGAAAACGGCTTCCCCTTTAGCTTGCCAGGACAGAGCAGTGCTTGGTAATGGCTGTGCTATGAAGGTGGCTGGAGTTTACTACCGCTAAGACGAAACTCCAAGCACCGATAGGCCCCAAGCACTGATGCAGCAATGCCAAAGCACCCTTACCAAATATTACAGAAACATACAAGAGAAGGTTGTGCGTTTACTTACGTAAAAGAAATACCTTCTTACAACAATGATGGCAATGGTCAAACAAGTATTACGTCTCCACAGCTAATCTTGATCATATTTGACATAGAGTAGGCTAAATTAGTATTTTGCTTAGAACTGTATGTCCTTCTAATCCTTATTTATGACCCCATCATTTAGACTCCCTTGAGAAGTAATGTGTACGACCCTGTTGTCAGTCCTAGAGTGGGGGATGCAGGTTTGACTGCTGCCGTGTGTCTCAATCTTGTTGAATAGCGTTCCTCGAACAGAGCCTTAGCATTTGTCTAACTTGATGTTCTCATCTCTAGGGCTTTAAATAAGGAGGACGCTAAGACAAACACGTAAAAGCTGTTTCCGTGCACAGACGTGCACACACACGCGCACACACACAGACTCATCTTTCACTGCTACACGCTGTATCGAAAATGAGTCATCGCTCCCCAAGTGACCTCCAACGTCTTACTCTATGAAGAGCCAGCAGAAGAGGCACTCCTTGATTTTTTCTCTCAGAATACCCATGCACCCACACACATGCAGTGTATATACACACACACACACACATACAGTGTATACACACACACACAATACTAGCACAGGACTAATATTTACAGTCTGTCCGCAGTCTGGCCACGGTGATTCTCTCAATCCTGGGGTGTCCGACAAAGGCCCGCTACGCCCCAGTAGACATCCACCCCCTCCCTCGTATCTGTCTGGTCCTGGCTGAACACTGCAGGTGGACGACATGTACCAGCCCTACGGGCCACAGGTCTCTTCAGCTCTCACACGTTCTTCCTGACAACCACTCTCTGCTCGTTCTTTGGTGTTTGACCTGTGTGTTTATGAAAACCAAGACATCTGCTATCTTTCCCTATTATGGATATCTCTGTTGAAAGCATGTTATTGGCAGTTTTGAGTATCACAAGGACAGTGCGGTTCGGGATGTTGACTGGCTTATCAACTGGGGAGAGGTTAGCTGAAATTCAGAACAGGGGACATGTTTTCTGCATTATATCCAGCTGTTAAGATGGATAAAGTATGCTACCATGAGGTCATGACAGAAGTGCTAAGTATATTAGACTTTTGGACACGTGGCACTGTCTGACTGAGTTTGGTGTCGCTGTCGAGAATTCCTGCTCGAAACCCATCATGACCCGGCCACAATCTGTTTCTGTTGGAGAATGTTCCAGGCTGTTCGTTTGGCCCACGTGTGTTTGAGCAGACCTGAGCCCAAATGAAACACACATTGGATCACAGAAGAAGCACTGTCTCTTCAGTCTTGACCCTGGACACAGACCCGCGGGCTCTGGGAGAATAAGGGCGGACTGTTGTGACGTGCAGCAGTGATATTAGAAAAACAAAATCCTGATACCTGCTTCTCCTGCTTTAGAGTGCTCTCATTTCAGAACGTTGCTACTGTGTCCCTTACTTCACCCATGCAGTGAGCCTAGATGTTAGGCAGGGGGCAGCGGTGAGCTGTGAAGAACGAGTGGTGTGGTTTGGAGAGCGCACTCAAGCCACTGACGTGCTGTGAACTGGAGTCATTTGTACTCTTCCTGGTTTTTCTCATCAAGGCCTGTTTTAGTCATTCATTCTCAGAGCATCTCTCTGAGAGTAGCCAAACCACTGTTTTTGACGCCTTTTAAAATAGTTGAATGTCAGCCATTTTTGGGATCCCCGCATTTGCACCAAGAGGCAATTTGTCACTCAACTTAACGTGACTTAATTTGAGCAATAAAACTAATTTGCAGCATGAGACATCTCACTATCGAGCACTTGTGTTCCAAGTTGTTGACAAGGGGAGTAGCACTAAAGCTGGTTAAAAGGCAATCAATCATTTAATCTTTCCAAACTGTTGGGTTGCTGGGCTGTTCTTGCAAGGCAACTTTATGGCCAGAGACGCGTCTCTCTGTGCCTATAGAGCCACTTGTAGAGTTTACACCACCCCATAGACACAAGCACTGAAAGGGGATCTCTATCGTGACAGGTAGTAAACGTACTCACTATGGTCGGCTTTTATATCTTTGTCATCAGTTAGTGAGAGACTTCTAACAGAGTATGTTTCGCTTTAGACCAACACAGTATGTGACTCTACCTTGCATTCCACTGGCCTTATAACCAGTGGAATGCAAATACTTTTTCAGGGAACCACTCACCCTTGGTGTATCAGTCTCAAGCACAAGGTTTAGACATTTTGATTTGACCTCGATCAGAGCCCTGTTGGTCAGGGGAAGAGGTTGCGATTTCCAAACCTGACCTGATCTCTTTTGGAGTTTAGAGATGCTGGTTCTCCTCTGATCTTCTCTGCTCGGTGAGTCCTGACAGGAGAACATCCATACTGTCAGTATGGATCCATCCATCCAGACTGGGTAACAGAGTTGCAGCTCATTTTGAAGCTAAGGAACTGGACGTTCTTACTGGCTAGCCCTCCCCATTCTCACTCAAGGCACCAAAAAGTGTAAACTCTTATTTGGGTTTGTAAACAGAGGTAGCTCTGGTCCAAAAAGGAACACGAGGTGAAGAGTCATGCACTTGAGTTTTGCATTTGTCACGTCAACATTCATTAATCTCAGTAGATAAGGTTGTGGTATTTTCCCTTGTGTTTTTTTTGTTGGACGCTCTTACAAAACTTTCAGACTTGTTTTGTTTTTCAAACTAGGACTCCTTTGCAATATGTTTGGCCTGACTTGACCTGAAAGATGATGGACGGTCTTTGTGCTGTAAGCTTGTATTAGGCACAAACAAAAAATTTTGTCTAATCTAAGTGATGTTAACATATTGTGCAGTTTACTGAATGGAAACACAGTTTATCTCATAGCTCACGTTAGACTTAGTGTAGATCTGGTGTTGGAGATGACTCAGCCACAGAGATACAATCAAATAATAGTACTTCACAGGCAGTAACTCGATTGTATAACGTCTAGTCTGCTCTGGCAAAACCTGAAAAAAAGAGAAAGAGACATAGGCTATGCAATTTACAGAGAGATCCATTTCCACTGCGGCTGGTTGACTTTTAACTGTTTCAGCCCGTCTGCCCCACACCTGGCCTTTGAGTGTGGCACTGAACAGACGCTGCACTGTTCCCTAGCCCAGACAGAAATGCAGAGCCTCGCGGAAAATAAATCAGCTGCACGTTCATTACACAAAAAGCTGTGGGCAGATTTATTTCATTATTGGGGCTTTTCTCATTGACAGAGTTCCCCCCCCCCCCCACCCTCTCTCTCTCCCTCTCTTTCGTTCTCCTTTCTTGCTCTGTAACTTAACCTTTAGAGGGGCTAGCCAATGTATGTATTTGATATTGCCACCTTGTTTATGTCTTTGCATTGCGGTTTTTGGAGCTTTCTAGAAAGAACGCCGGCCCAGCCACTCTAATGATTGCATAAAGACCCTTTATAAGTGTCTCCTATCTGAAGCACCTATAGGCTTCCTGAAACAACACAGATAAACTTGTCAAAACAAAACTCTGGCAACTGAGAAGGAACGGACGTGTGGAAATAATACGACTACTAAGGGCAGACATTTCAAAGTGTGCTATCATTTCAAAGTGTGCTACTTTAAAACTGTTAACCACAAAGCCCCATTTGAAATCTTGGTTTAAAAAAAACAATGTACCATGTTAGTTTCAGACACTGACTTGAATATTTGGTGAGATGGTCTTCCACAAGACGTTGCACCCGCAGTTTTAAAGAAATAAGAACCCAGAAAAGTTGTGTAGTACATTTTACGTAAACACAATGTGTAATTTTATGAAGAAAAAAAATAAGATCGCTGTCTCTATTTACCGCAGAATTCTAGCACACAAAAATAAACTACTTAGCAAAATAGCACAAAAATAGGGATTGTCTACATTTACCCTTGAAGAACATGCTAGCACCAACAGTGGGAATGTAACTAGCAATGCTAATTCTCATTTGGACATTATCAATGGTAAGGCTATCGCTTCCTGTCCTGAGGGAAGGATGCTAGCGAGAGAGCCACGTTTGCTCCCCACCATCTTCTCAGCACCAGCTCATGCTGTGACCAAGGGGTTATTTTTGGAAACTGAGGGAGATCGTGTTACATCTCTGAGAAGACCCTTTAGACAGGAAATCACACAGTGAGACACCCAACAGCTCCAGTATTCTTGGCTTGTAGCCTGGCTGGCTAACCCTGTAGGGCTGATAGGGGAGAGGACAGCCCTTTGACCAAGAGGCCCATCTTCCTTTCAACTCGCCATGAACTCTTCCCAACATACTCTCAGCCAGTTCTTAGACCACATGTAAGTGAAAAAGGAAGTATGTTGTGGTTTGAGGGCACATTTGTAGGTGATGTAACGAACGCGATGGATCTAAGTAAAACTGGAAATCAGATTGAGTTTCACACTGGAGGTGTGGTTTGGTCAGGGACGTATACATGAGTGTATTTCTTCCTGGGTCATGACAGAGAGTTGCACATAGCAGTACAGTGACATGTTTGTCTGGCAAGGACATTCCTGAGGCTGGCCCAGAGACCACTTTGTAACTATGTGGGAAATATCAAAGTCAAAGCCTCCACCACTGCTTTAGCACGAAGTCTGGGAGGTTTATGACGAAACAGCCCATTCCCAACCAGTGTGTGTGTGTGTTGGGAGGGGGAAAAAAAGAAACATATGTTTGCATGCGTCTGTGTTGCCATAGTGAAAGTTTACTAGCGTTGGTCTGACCTCAAGGTGTCAAAACTGCAGCACCAGAACGCCATGGCTCTGTCAAGTCAAAGTGTCAATCATGAAAGAAAATATGAATCAGTGGAGTCCCCTGGGTCTCCAACTGCCATAATCCACCCCTCTCTCTCCACAATATCTGCAACAAGACACAGCATTTGGCATCCATTAACCCAGTTTGGTGTGGGCACATAAAAGTTGACTCCAATTTTCTACAACCCTGCTCACCACTGTAGTCTCCAATTGGCCAGCTCATGGTTGGAACTCAAAATGGCCGCCAGCAAACACCAGACAAGGTATATTTGGGCAGACTGAGGTGACACTCAACATGAGCTGTCTCTCTGTGGCACAGCAACACAAAGTGACCTTGGAAACAAAAATCTGGATATGATCTTCAGCCGCCACCGAAGTTTACCCTCTCTTTTGCCTGGTTGGAAACCCCACAGTAACCTTTTTAATGGAAACACGTTTTCTGTATTAAGATCAAAACTCCATTGCACAGTGACTCCGCAAAGGGATACTTGACACTGTGATAGACGTTATAAAACGATGGGTCCCCTGAATGGGAAGTTCAACTGTATGAGAGGGCTTTCGGGCCTCAAGCCAATGAAAAGTATAGATGTTTTTAGGGTCCATGAACGTTAGTGATACAGGGATTCCACAGTCTTTATTAGTCTAGTCTGGTTAAGACACCCCCTACCCCATAACTTCTACCCTCCTCCATTATAACTTTTGCTCTCCACGAAAACGTACCTCTACACCCACTTGCAATTTCAAGGTGAGGTAGCACTGACGCTGAAATCAAAACAGGAGAGAGACATTGGAGTTGGAGCTAGAATTATCACCCGGTGTCCAGATTTTAGCGTAGGTATCATATTCCTTGGCCAGGACGCAGGCTCTCCTCCTCCTCCTCCCTCACTCCCTCGGCTAGACCCACCTTCATTAAAACCCACCGGAGGGTTATGAATGGGCCTGTCTGGTGCTCCTACACGCCCTTGACGGCCCAGCTGGTTCTTATTATGCACTCAGTCTGTAGGAGAGAGAGAGGGAGATAGAGGGGGTGAGACAGAGGGAGGAAGGGGAGAGCGAGAGTCGGAGGGGACGGCGAGTGTGTGTGAGTGAGAGGGAGAGAGAGAGAGAGAGAGAGAGAGAGAGAGAGAGAGAGAGAGAGAGAGAGAGAGAGAGAGAGAGAGAGAGAGAGAGAGAGAGAGAGAGAGAGAGAGAGATGGAGAGAGGGAAAGGGGTGGTGTGTGTGTGTTGTGGGGGGGTTGGTGGGTGGGTGGGCGGGGGTGGAATGGGCGGCTGCTTTCATCTCGGCACAGGTCCCAGCTAAGCCCTGCCAGGTATCTATGATGAAGCCCAGAGTTCAGGTGCTGAGAGGAGAAGTGCTGGGCGAGGGAGATAGAAGCAAGGCAAGCGAGAGGGAGAGAGCCTTCACTTCCGGACCTTCGGCGTATCCATCCAAGCCTAAGAACCTCTCTTCTCCTCTCTCCTCCTCTCTCCTCCTCTCCCCTCCTCTCTCCTCCTCTCTCCTCCTCTCTCCTCCTATCCCCTCCTCTCTCCTCCTCTCCCCTCCTCTATCCACCCCCGCTATTCACATCACTCACTGGTTTTGTTGCTTTACAACCCCCTCACATTTTTTCACCTGCTCTGCCTCTCTGTAATTTATAGTAATAAATGAAGAGTTGTCTTTTTTTCCTTTTTTTCGCTGAGCCGTGGCCCTTACTTTCCTGGCAGATGTCCAAATGTGAGAATGGAAGATTTGCCCCCTGAGTCCCAGACATACTGTTTTGAGGCCACTTTTTATGAAAGTGAATAAATCTGAGAGGCAGAGGCGAGGTAGATGGGTAAGTCCCCTGGCCTTTGCTTCTGGAGTGTTCTCCGGCTCCCGTGGGGGAACGCGGAGATTAACGGAAGGGTGAAACGGAGTGCCAAGGCCCGATGCTATGCTTCACCTCGGTATCAAGTAATCCGAGGTTTACTTCAAACATATTTCGCTTTTAGGATGAGATTTCTTACATCACTGAGATTATGGATCAAATCTGAACCATGATTTTACACGACCGGCGTCGGATTTCAGCTCGAGTCAGAAACGGATGAGAACCCATAAATGTACCGTGCATCCCCACAAATAACCCCCCGTGGACGCCACCATGGACACGAGAGCAATGACCCATCGTGAAGTTCCCTTACTCGGTCCATATGCATGTGTTTACGAGTGTGGAGAAGCTCGGAGTGACTGACAGCGAATAGCAGCTCACTGTGGTCACGGTGGGAGAGAGAGATTACGTCCGCCTTTATGGCCCGGTGGGAGTGTATTGTTTATAGGGCAATATGGTTCCGATTGAGCTGCTCGAACACAGATGCGCACGCACGCGTGCGCGGCGACGCGCGCACACACACTTTTTTTTGTGCGCCCAAGAGCACGGAGAGGGAACGCTCAGACGTGCACTTGCTCACAGACATACATATGTACACGTATGAATGAGTTACACACGCGCATACTCTCACACACACAAACACACGCACCCTCCCCTCACTTTCCCAGGACTTTGTAAATCGCCGGACTTACGTCGAGCAGGGGGGGGGGGGGGGGGGGGGGGGCAGAGAGTTTCTGTTCTCATGCCCTCCAAGCCGTGAGCAGCCCCCACAATGTTGTGTTCTTTTTCTTTTTTCTTCTTCTGGTCTTTCTCTCATCAGCGACACACTCATTGAGAATAGCTGCGAGGAGCCTCCTCTCTCACCCCCTGCACACAGTGCGGCTCATGTGCTTCCAATTAGGTTTTCATTTGTGAAGAAAAGAGCAGTCCCTCCCCTTTCAGACACACACATGCACACAAACACACAGACACACACACACAGGCACACATACAAATATACAAATGCAAACACTTAAAGTACAAAGTACACAGCCATACTCAAACACACACACACATGCATTCTGACAAATAAATACAGCAACACATTTCACTCCGCATAGATACGTCGGTGCTTGGGAATTCATATTTTAGCACATTTCAAAAAGCCGCTTATACAAACATGACCTTTGCTTGAAAGCCAAAGTTGCGCATACTGTGAGTGGCCAGTTTGTCCTTTAAGGTATGGTCCTGGGGATGTGAAATGTTAGCGCCAAACTTCACATTTCGAACAGTTCTCAATGTGTCCACTAGAGGAGCTCTTACCTAACCAGAGAACCACAAAACATTCACAGTTAATGGACACACAATGGAGCAACAGCAGGTCGTTGTGTTCAAATTGATTTGCTCAACAGTTCTGTCGTAAGTTTCCAAAGTATACCACGTAGTGTATGATTTTATAGCCAACATCACAAAACCACAAATGCAAATCCACAAAACGTTGTTTGTCAGTACACTGTTCTGTCTTGTACAAATAGAATTGAGCATACAGTGAATATTTGGTGCATTTCAGGCACTTAAAACAGATTGAGTGCCTGAAATGGAGGAAAGCATGCAATGCAGTATGAAAACTCTGGACCTTATGTAGGACAGCAAAACTGCAACACCGACATTACACAATTTCATTATATAGTATATGATCTGTATTCATTTGATGAAAATGTACCCTCTCTTCGTTTCTTTTCAACCTCACAGTGCTCATTCTTCACACGCACGCTTTTCCACCAAAGGTCTATTGTTTCAGTTGTTTCTAGGCCATTTCTTCTGCAGGTGATTGTATTTGCTGTTGCCAGGGTAACATTCTAATTTGGCCACATTGAAGACGTGTGGTTAGAGCAACAGGTGCCTGTTATTTTTGGTCCCCTTTCTTGCAGTGTGTGTGTGTGCGTGTGTGTCTGTGTGTGTGTGTTACCGTGGTACCTTTACATCTTCAGAAGGACAGAAATACACACCTGCCGGCTGAGACAAAAGGGACCAAAACACCGGCTCTGCGGTTCGTCAAACACCCCACCCAAGGGATCCAAACCATTTGTTTATTGGCTCCCTGTGAAGGTGTGAAGTACAACACCGAGAGAAGAAAAAAAATGCTTGTGTGTTTGGGTTGTGTGTGTGTTCTAAATCGCACAGAGAAGTGCGCCGAAAGTGACTCATCCCGTCTACCCTCCTCCTCTTGCTGTACCGCTCGACAAACTGTCGCCTTTTGTGACCTTTTCAATGTTTCCATAGCAGTGTGGTGCACGGCACGTTGGGTTTGAACAGAGATAATATCATGTGGGTCCTCTCACTGATATTCAATAGCTTGTTCTGGCAAATTTGAGTGGATGCATGAAAAACGAAGACATGTTGCCAGATGTTTCTTTCATGTTGTTGGTACAGTGCACTGCAGTGGGAGGCTGCTTCTGATTGGGCCCGTCCTCCACTTGAATCCTGGTCATTTCACTGTCATTTCCATCACCTGGCTGAAACTGATTTGAAGTCTTTGATTGCAGGTATTATGCTGTATGATTGTTCCTTTGCTGAGAATGCAAAAAGGCTTTTTCTATGAGACAATCAATAGGAACTTGAAAGAACAATTGGCCTTTCCTCAGACCACATGCAGTGGACACAGCTGTTCAGTAACACAACCTCAAACATAGATGGGTTTTTCACTGTAAACAGTTCAATCTCACAATGCGGAGAAAAAAGTATACTTAGAGTGCAATTATGGACAAAGTGCAGTCCAAGCTTGCACAAGGTCATTAAGAAACACTTATTCTTCACTTCTGTAACATAATATCCTATCAAACTGTGCTCGTTCATGATTGTGTGTTGAGGACGGTTACAACATGGAGGGTAAAAGACCAGTCATGGTTGGAGTCCCACGGTAGTCACAGAATATTGTAGAAAGCACTTCTCTTCCTGAGAGGACAAATTTGTAGTTCTGTTCGATGTGTGTTTGAAGAAGAAGTGTGTCCTCTTGTGTCCGCTTCTTCAGCCGGGACGCCGTCTGTGCATCCAAGGAGGGTGGCGTGCCTGCCGTTGAGCCCTCGACCTCCTGGAGAAGACCCGGCCCTCGGCGAGGCTGTGACCTCAGGAGACCCTCCAGATCCTCGCTGCACTGCTCACCCATCCCAGTCCGAGGTGATATACGCTTCTGAGGAAGGGGGCTCGTTTGACCCCGGCCCACCCCTGGCGACCCCCCCTCCCCATGACCCCTCTCCAGGAGAGGAGAAGGGAGCTGGGCTCAGGCCCACACCACATGAGGCACCGCTAGGGATACCCCACTCTGTTATTCCAAATCTCTGGTTACAGTCCTAAACCCAAGGGGGTCTTTAACAGGCTTGGGGGATCACGACCCTGACTGTTAACAGCTCAGAGGTGAAAGGCTTTTTTTTCCACATTGGCTCCTAAATTTGGCATGTTCCAAAAGCCCTCCCCTGGCTAGGGTTGTCCCCAGAGGTAGTGTCCGTGTCTAAGGCTTCCCCTGTGAAGCCCACCACTATACTTGAGCTGGGCCAGGGATATACTGGGGATTGCTGAGTGAAATGAGAGCCCGTTTGACCTGTGAACCACAACAACTCGGACCACCAAGCCCAACTCCAGCCCAACTAACAGTCAATAGAGATGAATGAATCCTACAATGTTTGTGCTTTACCCTGTCAATGAAAAAAAGGATGAATTGGTTTTGATAGAAATGATAAGACCTTTGTGATAATAGTCGATACTGATGTATATTGCATTGCATTGCATTTTATGAATCTAATCATTTTGATTATCCAAGTATTTCAATGAACGAAAGTTGAGAAGACAAGTCCCAAACAATTTTTAGTCTAAACATCAAAATTCCGTGCCGACTTCTTCTTTGACCTGTTCATTTGTCTTTTTGACAGTGTGTCAGTGTCCTCCTCCGTTTGGAGATTTCCATTATCTTTCATGTCATTATCTTCTCACGTATCGCATTTGAACTTGTCACAGCCCATCGAAAGGTAGTAATTGATGCTCAATCTGAAACAGGCCTGACGACCTTCTGCTCTTTCTGTCAAAATTACACCTGCCATTTTTTATCTCAGAACACGCCTGTCACGATAACAACAGAGTTCTGTCCGTGGGCATATTTTGGCTCACCTGTCATCTGTGCTTACTTGCAGGACATATTTGATTACAAAAAAAGTGAGTAATATCTGATCTAATTCAGGTTTGCGGTGACGGAAATAGCTGATCTATTTTGTAAACCAAAAAACACTCAACCAATAGTCTTAGTCGGTGAAAAAAAAAGGCCTACAGAATACATATGATGTACACAAATATATACTCATTCCACAACATGATTATTTTAGCCCAGTTCAATTCAATCTTTAGGAAGGACACACACACAGTGGACTTAGTTCATTGAGGTAGAAAAATTTTTCATGTGTCACTTAATAGAGACTTCCAGGGCAGGTGGTCCATCACAGTACATATTGCGTGTGGTCCAGCTGAGGATATCCTCTCTGAAATTTCTGGTAAAAGGAATGGGGGTTTGGTCGAGGGTGTGTTCATCCAGTACTTCATGAGAGTCGAACAGACTACTAAACATTCTTTTTAAGAGAGCAAAAGAACCCCGAGTCATCCTTCCTGCTTTCATCCGATCCTACACCTCCACAGCCCCCTCTCCATGCACCCATGGAGGGGGGGGGGGGGGTCTGTTTCTATTTTTAACTGCGGGTTTCCTCGTCTTGTATTGTCGTCCTTCTCCTCTATCCACACCCCCGCTTCCTCCCAGCATTCGCGGCCCTCTCTTCCACTTCCTGTTTGTGCGGCAGATGCAGAAGGCCTGTGGCCAGAGAGTGGTCGAATAGAGGCTGTTGAGAGCGTCTCCCCTCGACCAACCCTGGCCGACAGGAAGACTGGGTCAATGAGCAGAGCGTGGAAGGCCTTAGTCATGTCTGAATCAACTACAGTATCCTAATTACCCTCCCAATGGATGGGAAGGGTCACCATACACGCATGTTCATAGGGAATTCCTGACGTTGTTTATACTTTGGTTCACAGATGATATCTCCACAGGGGCGGATCCAAGCGGGGGCAATGCCCCCCCAGTGCCCCATGGGAATTCCCCCCCAAATGGAATGCTGTGCCCCCCCCCCCCCACCCCCCCACACACACACACATTATTGCTATAGCTAAACATTTCTATTAGAGACCTATATACATAATGCCCCCTTCTGGAAATCAAATGCCCCCCCTGTACGATTCGTTCTGGAAACGAGCCTGTATCTCTAACTTTCAATGACTTTGTCCCATTGATAGTTTGAGATCAAGTGTGTGATAGAACGATAGAACATTTTGCTTGTGGGGCACTCAGTGTACTCAGAATACTTGAAGCAAAACAATGACATCCATACCTCTTCAAAGTGGCTGTTTAATCGACTTGGTCACACACATCCTTGAGTGTACCAGGCCTGTCAAAGGGACAGGGTGTGACGTATAGAAGTTGGATACACTGCGCAATTTGGACCACCCAATTATGTCGGTCTACATTATTATCATTCATCCAACATAAACAAAAGAATGTCTTCTGAAAGTTAGGAAGTTTTCTTTTTTGGCACCAAGAGACTGTTGTGTTTTAATCTAGAATGAGGCTGAGGAGTGGAGTCCTCTCTGATTACAGCAGCTTCTGCCAGTTCCTCCTCAGATCTTTGCTCCCTGGGGAGGACTTTTTATAGTCAAACAGGAACCCACCTAACCCTGTGGGATTTCTGTCCCATGCTTCGGCATGACAGAATATATTCAAATGATGCCTTTTTTCAAGCTCCATTGTTTTACTGTTGAGCTGAAACTGTTTCTTTTTTGTTTTTTTTACTTTGATTTCTGTTGTGTTGAAGATTTTTGTGTCAAAGGGTTAAATGCCTTATGTTTCAGATTGTCTTTAACTTATACATACATGTAAAATGTCACTGAAGCATTTTGGTAGTATTCCTCATGCAACAATGGCTGAAATATTAACTGGTCACTGTGTTTGAATGCGTGACAGGTATAAAATAATATGAATTGAACACAATATTTTGACAAAGAAAATGCTGAACAAAGAGAGTGATGCCTCGACTGACTCCAACATTGATATGTATTTTGTTGTTTGTTACACCACAATCTACTAAACCATGGCAGGAAATGATGCAAGCAGTGACCTGTAGATGTGAAAACATTTTGGAGAGGGGGTCCCAAGAGAGTCTGCCTGACAATGGATCAAACTCTAACATCAGACAATAGAGCATAAGTCAGTTGGCAACATCAATACCCGGTCCAGCTGCTTGTCTCGCCAGTTGTGTGGAAAATGTGTGAGGTTTGATTACTCAGACCTTCTGGGGTCTTTAAGCCAAGGTTACATCCCACCTACATTCATTCAAAAAGCCCCGCTGAGACAGTGCAGCGACTGGTTGACCTCTCACCTCTTAGTCTTATCTACCTCGGACATCTGTGTAGTCCTCGTCCCACAGATGTTTCCTGGTTCACTTCTGCGTGGCAGACGTAGCTAGCTAGCGCTGGGCCCGAAACTCGTTCCGCCTCCTGGCCCCGAGCACGTGCTAGACCTTGGGGTGCCATCTAATGTGTTTACGCAAGGCTTATCATGGCTGATGATAGTCGCTTGGCAACTGTGACCAAACAATTCCGGAATGTCAGCAGACAAGTGGGCGAGGGGATACAGAGTTATTTTTTGATCTCATCATGACGCGTAGGAATGAGGATAAACAGGAGGAATATCATTTGTCATGGTGACGTTTTCTTATCCAAAGGACGATATGTCATGTAATTGTACTTGGAGGAGAACAGGACTTCAACCCCACTGAGCTAAAATAAGATGAATCCACTGTAAGGGGTATCATGTTGCTGTCCAGCCACGTAAAACCTACGTGACTACGTGCACCACTTCCAAATTTGAATGGTCTTTCTTTTGTTTAATGAACAAATGTTGGAGAAGGTCCAAATTTACCTTACAAAGTACCCTTCCCAACTGGAAGTTCAATTATTATTCAGTCATCATGTTTATAATGTGAAAAGAGATCACTATCTGATTTTTAGTTGGCTCCATTCAAGACTTTACACACGTAGACAGAGTAGGCTTTTAGGAAATCAAATATATTTAGAAATGCCAGTCGTTAACCAATTCATGTATATTAGTTACATTTTCTTAAATGTTATACATAATATTGTGATGATATTGAGTACATGAACTTTAAGTAAATTGTACTTTATTTGTTATTGTAATATCAGTATGTTGTGGGAATCAATTGTCATTGCAGCTGGACTACCCTTGCAATAGTGCTACATTTCTATACATGTCCTAATTACTGTTACCCAAATTGGTTTCACTTCCACGTTTTGCTTGCATCTTGCCACCACTAAGACCTTAACATCTTTACATGCCTAGAACATTCTGTCTACTCCAGTCTAATCTGAGATGCTTTCTCCAGGCTTTGAACTTTGAGATCATTTCCACCGCTGTTAAGCTAATTGCTCGCCTCCCTCTGAACTAGAGTCTCGATTTGACTTTTACTGCGGTCTGATGATAGCCGTACACAGACTCCTGTGTGCGAGAGAGAGAGAGAGAGAGAGAGAGAGAGAGACAGAGAGACAGAGAGACAGAGAGACAGAGAGACAGAGAGAGAGAGAGAGTTACTCCATCATCTATGACAGGAGTGGAGCCTGCTTGACTCTCTCCTCCTCCCCAGTATCTCTACTCCTGGAGCGGGAGAGGCAGATAGCCATGGCTGGGGTTTGGGTACAGGTCGTGACTTCTATACAGTATGGTGGGTAAAACCGGCATGCTTTCACAAAGCAGATCAGTTGATAGTGTATATTTAGTTGAGTGTATACTTCGTGTCTGACTGGTTGTTTATACATAGTTGTATTTGTCATTTAGCTAAGCATCCTATGTTTGGGGCTCTTCATTACGATAAATAATAGGCTCCACCAACAGTAAATACATTAGTATGACTGCTAAAAGAATAGTTTGACTGAGGTGCAGTACTCCAACCAAACAGCTTTCTCAATGTGATTTTACCTACGCTGATGGCTTGTTTCAGCCTGGCATGTTCATTTGTATTGTAAACACAATGCAAAAATATCTGGCTGAACACAGTATGAAGTATCTGTCACACCAAGCTGCCACAGACGCAAAAAGGCTGCAGACAGAATGAGCCTGCAGATGAGAACCTGCACAATGCATGACATCATGCAACTGCTTTTGAAGTCTGCAGATATTAAACACCCTAGGTGATGTTCAGTGGTTTTGAAGCTTGCAGGAGCACCAAGCAATCTTCGATTGTCACCCACGCACGACAAAAAACAAAACTTGAACATGCCCCAAAACATGAGGGATTTCTAGTTACAGACAAAGACAAGTTCCAAAGAATGATTGTTATGAGTGTGAATTCAAGGTTGTTACGTGACTCTGACGTCGGCAGTCTTCCACAATTGACTCTGATGTGGCCGTTGACTCGATACGCTATAACTTTCCCAAATGTTTTGTCTTTGAGGTTTATAAATATGCCTGTATGCAATTCTCATCAATGTATGTTTTTGGAGGGTTCGTTTTCAACATGCCTTTCATTCTGCTTTTATAATATTTATCTTTTTTTTTCTTTTTTTTATATAAATTCTGATTAATCAAAAATAACTGTTGGGTGATTAATATTAATGAAATGTACTGTTATAGTGCTATTTAAGCAATCCACTCTCCAAATTAACCATTAGGTTGTTTGTGTATTTGTTCTGACAGTTCTCAGAATTTGAGAGCAAATTCTGAAATTCTGCTCCCAACTAGGCCCAATACGTTTCCCTTCAAACTTCATCTTCATCTTAATTCAAAACACATTTTTTGAATGAATCCTTCATTATCTTCAAGACTCTTGCAACATCATCTGACAAAAAATAAACACATGTTTAGACATTATTTTTATGTTCAGGTCTTACAGGGTTAAAGTAAAACTTTGAATGATCAAACTTGATGAATGAAATCGAGTTTAAATCTTGTGTTAGACTAGCAGAAGTGATCATTGTTTAGTGTTGTGCTGACTGTAATCAGGTAAAGGTGGCAGTTGCCTCTGGCAGTAAATATGAAAGCCTTTCCATAATTCCATTCCACGTTTTGCTACTTTTTGAGAGAGAAACCACTTAAAGAGTTTGAACCTGCGTTTCCAAGCTATTTCTAGAAAGTATCCATTCATAAAGAGGAACTACAGTATTGGCCTATCTACTGGAATTGATATACAGGGGCTTCCAGGCAAAGGGATCTATTTAATATCCTCCTACGTTTCATATGAGTTATAAGGATCAGAAGATATTTATAGCACTGCCAAGATGGTTGATGTTTTCCAGACTCTTTGCCTTGGGTCTTCAGGGAGTGACCAGCAGATGGTTCCTTTATTCACCTTCTCTACTGTTAGTTTTTCCCTCTCATATTTTTTTCACTCTTTCTCTTTCTCGGTTTTATGAAAAGAATCAGCTGAGTCGTTTTGGAACGAGAGGAAATCCTATCAGATCCACAGTGCACCCAACCTCCCGTGTCATAAATTATTGGACGCTTCAAAGTCACAGGAAGTTGAGGCCTAATAAGGTGTTTCCTCCTGGTTTCCTGTTAAGCTAACCCTGCACCAGAGGTACTTTACCCTACCACTGGATCATAACATTTGACCCCCACACACTTAAACCAGGCCCATTATGTGGTCAAGCTGCAAACTCACCGTCTCAACAAGTCTCGGTGGTTGAGGTTCTTGCGCTTTCTGTCTTCGACCACCAAGGTGGAACTCTGTGACACTTTTAATTAGAAACACACCTTTTGAACGCGGTCTAGAAATGGACTTTGATTGTTACATCAAATAAAAAGATGCACACGTACAACGCAAGCATTTCCACATCCATTCCCAAAGCGCCGTTCTTCTTCCCTTCCACCCCTGTCTGTTCTCCACCCAAACCCAGAGGGAGGAGGAGATCAGGTGCCCCATCTGGATCAAATCCCACCTGGGCCCGGATCAAAATAAAGGCAGGGTGGATGGGCCAAAGATAAGACAAACCAGCCTCACATCAAAGTCCGGAGGAAGGGGCAGCTCTCAGCCCGAGGGGGACGATGTTTGGAGTGTGGGTTGTGTTGGGTTGGGTTGGGTGGGGGCAGCAAGTGCCCAGACTGTCCACGCTCCCCTGGCTAACATGCACCACGGCTGGGTGTCTGCACGCTCTCATCTCCATGCCAGAGTTTGTCTTTGAACCACGGGAGTCATCCTCCTCCTTCTCCTCCTCCTCGCGCCTGTTTCACAGATAAGATGCACAGATTAAACACGTTGAAAGGACATGTTTCCAATTTGACTTGTGCCACCTTCCCCCTTCCCTTCCCCCTGATCTCCTCATCCCTCGTCCCCTCCTCCAGTCTGCCTCCCCCTGTCTGCCTGTGCCATGTGTCAGACAGCTGATTAATTCTCCCGTGGAGAGACGCAGAAAGAAAGGGGGGGTGGGGAGCACCAGGGCAGAGAGGAACGAACGGCAGATCGATAAATCATCTCTTTATTCATCCGCAGGTAAATGCAAAAACATGGCCGTGGTTAAAAAGACATGGATCTCTTCCCTGATGTCTCACAGATGCTCCTCATTAAGGTCTTCCTGGCCTCAGAGCAGCACTGTCATTTATAAACTGCTTTTACATGCAGAGCCCTGGGATGTGTCTTATCTCTACTGTGCAGTGTGTGTGTGTGTGTGCGCGCGCGCGTGTGTGTGTATGCAGGTGTGTGGTATAGCAGAGTATTGCTGAGTGTGTGTTCCGTGGCTGGCTGGGAGTGATTCCTCTGTGTGTGTGTGTGTGTGTGCGTGCGTGTGTGTGCGCACGTGTGCATGTGAGCACGTGCGTGTGTGTGCATGTGTGTGTGTGTGCGTGCGTGTGTGTGTGCGGATTTGCTTACATTAAACAATCCAAGTGTGTAATCTGGTAACCCATATCTTTAGCAATATCAAACCACTCAATTTGGCTTTTGAAGTCATTGGAAGCAATCACACAATAAATATTTGTACATACTGTAGTTACAGGATCTTTCTTGCAGTTTCTTACACGGTTTCTTATACTTTTGCCTCCAGAGTCATTAGTTTTAACTATGTATCTCTTGTTGGTAATCAGATGATAAAAAAAATCATCTGTTTTAATGTTACATGAATTGTACGTTTTTCTAAGGTGGGTTCTGAATAGTTTTTTTTATCAGAAAAAAGTCTGATTCTTGGTTTTCCATCTGCACACACTCTCTTGTCCAACAGATGGTGTTTCTATCCAGTGGATTGCTTGATTAGAGTTCCAGATAGAATATTCTTAAATCAGATAGAACCACATAGGGTTTAAAAACACATTTGTTAATAAAAATAGATATCTAAAGTACAGTAGCACACTGTACACTGTACTGACAATCAAAAGCTGTTGGGTACTAGTATCCTCGTAAGAACATTCTGTCTTATTTTTGGTGATCCTCAAAATCATATAGTTTACTTTCAGAGCAACTGCTGTTGGCTGATGCGAGTGCTGCTATAAACCAATGTCCTCAGGAAAAAGGAGAAAAGTTTGAGTTGGGACATTATGTTTACACAAGTAATGTGCTGGGCTAGCAGTAGATAACATGTCATCTTCCCTCAATGTATTGACCTCAGTGGAATTGTGAAGTCCATAAATGCATCAGTTCATTGAATTCTTGATTGAGACGTGTGGATTTAAAGAGATGGCTGTGTTTGGAAAAAAGCGAGTTAAAATAGAAGAATAGTTTCATTGAAAGACGTTTTTTCCCCCTTTGTTGAGAAAGGCATTGTGGTGGAGATCCCAGCCTCTGTCGTTGTCTCTCGTTCAGAGCAGATAACAGCGGCACAGTTCAGCTGTGCAGCGTAGCAGGCGGCCAGCCATGTTCTTTGAGGTGTTGTCATGACTCTGATAAAGGTGGTTTCCTGCCTCTGCTCCACTTAGCTGTCTCGGAGGGGAAGACGAGAGGAGATTGTGAAAGTGCAATCACAGCGAAAAGGGAAGGTGCAAACGTCTTTGTGCCAGATCAGCGAAGCACGTCCTCCTGGTCAGTGTTGGGCTTTGGGTTGCACTGTCCATGTTTATGACTCTGCAGCAAGTTGCTAATGGCTGCCAGGTTGTTGACCCCCACTGAAAACAGACGTTTTCTCTCCTCCCCCTCGACACTGCTGGTCTCCCCTTTTTGCTTTCTTTAGTTTTATCTGTGGGCTGCTGACGCCCACTCACTCTTGTGTTTAGCGAAGGGAGAAAAGGGTAGAGAAAGCGAAGGGGGTGGAGGGGCCGAGGGGGGGGGGGGGGGTTGTGTTCTGGTGAGATTGGAGCACTTTTGGACGGTTTCCTATCTGTTCTATGTCACTTTTTTGTTGTCATGTGATGCAAGGTTAGAATTAGATTTAGGTTCAGGTAGGAAGACTCAGTAGTAAATTACAACACACTTTATTGACAACACAAACACTTTCGTCCTGGTGTGTATGGTTCTGTTCGCACCGTCTCTCTGCAGGTAACTCAACTGAGACACTGTCTCGACATTGTGGCAGAGCGCTGTGATACACATCCCCCCCTTCAGAAGGAGAGACAGAACCAAGGGTGGAAGCCGGGGTTGTGGAGGCAACAAAGAAGAAGCAATGCACATATTGTGTAGTACCGGAGCCATGTCGGAGTGCTCGGGAGTTCCTTGTCTTAAATAGAGCGCCCTCTGCTGTGTGGAGGAGTGTCAAGACTGCGTGACGTGACAGTGGTGCTGACTGACAACGCTAAGGTCTCAGAGTCTTTTTGGGGGAGATTTGGGTGATTGTTCACACCACGAAAAACACTTTGGACAATTTTGCACTCACCGTTCACTGCTGGTCCATCTGTGTTCTGTGTCCAAGTCCTCTGTACTGTTTAACATCATTGTCCATATCACCTGACACCGAGTCAACCAGCTACACTCATGCCCCAGGCCCATCTCTCTCTCTCTCTCATATACACACACGTTCACTCTCTCTCTCCCATTCTCTCTCTTTATTTCTGTCTCTCTTTGTCAATCCATTTGTCTATATCTTTTTCCGTCGGTTTCTCTTTCTTTCCTCTAATCTCGCTCTCGCTCTCTTTTCCTGTCCCTCTTTCTCTCTCTCTTCTCCGCGCCTCTTTCTCTGTCGATCGGTTTCTCTCTCTCTCTCTCTCTCCCTGTTTCTCTCTCTCTCTCTCTTGCTGTGTCACTGGGCTGTAGGGGCGGAGATGGTGAGAACAGCAGGTCCTGGTCTTTCCCAGCCACGGCCCAGGAGATTGCTCTGGAGCATGGAGCGCGCCACCTCTCCGTGGCCCCCGCTATGTGGGAAAGCCCTGGGAGGGGGTCCCTCTGAACACACTCAGGCTCTCGGCCCATTTCAGCCAACCCAGCCCTGCGCAGCTCTGCCCTGCCTGGCCTGTGAACGATAGTTAGCGATGTGTGTTTTCATTGCCGTTGTTTCGCCTTGCCTTACAGACAAAACAAAAGTACCACACAAGTAGTTACCAGTTGGTTCTCTCCTGGGGGGCGTGACCCCTTTGTGGCCATGTCGAAGACCAACGTAAACAAGTGTTTCCATTGTGCCTAAAATGGCCCCTTTGAGATTTATTGATTGACACTTTTCCTGGTCAATTGTTTTGAAACTGTTCTCTAGTTTCATCTCTTTGTCTGTTCCAGGGTTGATACCGTTGTTTTTTTTGTTCTGTTACAACCCCTGGTGCTACAACTACAAACAACTGTCAGAATCATTTCTAGTATTGCAAACACCCAGGTACTGTTATGACTCAAATCCAACTGCTTGGCTAGGCTGTTCTGTGTTATGTATTACACAATTTGTGCTACTACAAGGTGGTTTGGTGAGTAATCTCCAGAAAGTTCCACCATGTTACACTGATACTAAGCAGAACAGTCTGTTGAGTTTCAAACCTCAGGAACCCTAAGGCCAAACTGAGAACAGTGACCTCACTGACTTCAATAGGCTTAGTGAGGTTTTACTTTTTCTTTTCTTTTTTATCCCCAATGTGTCAATTAGACAAATTAATTATATAGAAATTAGAGGTATTCCATTGTGTAAGACTACTTTGTCATAAAATCTGCTGTCTTAGCAGTAGTCCAGCATAACTACTTTTCAGTGGTCACACAAACAAGCTCCCAACCCACAAAACCCACTCTTCTAAAAAGATCTATGTTCTTCCAGTCTAATGTGCGACAATAATTTGATGTCCATATGTGACTGGATCCTTTTATGGGTACCTTGGTGACCTGAGGTGAGTATGTCTTCTACACACAGCGTGCAAACAAACTCTTTCTGCACCCCCCCCCCCCTCTCTCTCTCTCTCTCTCTATTTCCCTCTCTATCCCTCCCTTAATATCTCCTCTCTTAATGGTATGTGTTACATTGTCGTTTTTCTGTCTTGTCTTTTACAGTTTCATTGACCCACTGAGGTGGTATACAGCTGGCACAGACACCCTGTCTCTGGTTTCTGTTAGGGCTGAGTCACGTGAAGGCTGTTTATGGTGCCTCAGCAGTGAGGCTCTGGGAAGGGAAGCAAGCTCAGAGTGCTTTCTCTCTGGGTTCTGCGAGATGCATGTCATGGAAGTGTCTTTGGGGGAATGAAGGCAAGATCTGCTGGGTCGTGGGCGGGTGTTTGTTCAATGCTGGATGTTAGAATTTTCTCCTGGTGCGTCGTCATGTGACCTATGCTTTTCTCACACACTGAGAACAGGCAGATGTAGGCATGAAGTCATGGACAAAACCTTTGTAGGGAAAAAAGTCTACGTAAACATTTCAGCTCCCACGAAAATGTGTAATAACCCTATACTTTGGAAACCGTGTTGTAGAAGATGTTGACTTAGTGTTTGTGAAATGTTGTCACAAGTTTGCTAAAAAAGATGACTTTGGTGTGTGGTCTGAAACAAGAATACAGTGAGCTTCTGACAAGGTATGTGGCTCAAAAAGGTCAGAGGACCTCAGAAATCAGTCTTCAAGAAACCTCTGTTTCTAAAAAAAGCTTATGTTGACCTTTTTCACTACTGTGTAAAAATGACACATTTCCATAGTCTTGTCAAAATGAAAGTACATCTTTCCATTCCCTCCCATACACTCCTTCATACATGATGTTGACCTCTTAGGACTGTGAGGTACTGACTATTTTCAGTATGAAAAAACATGAACTTTGATTTTAAGACCAGCAGTTGTGGTTTCACCATCAGTACAAGTTGAGGACCCTTAGCTGTCTTTGCAGATGCCTGCATCTTGCAGCCCTCTTCTGGGAGGAACCCTTGGGTCCCAGAGGCCTTCTCCCGAGGCACTCTGGGAACTGCCCTTCTCACTGGTAAGGCAAGTGGCCAGCAGGCCGATTAAGTCGGGAATGTTTTCTTGGGTAAGTTTATGCTTGGATGGTTTATGGCTCGAGGCACTGAAGATATTTACAGTGTTATTGCTAGGAGAGAAAAAAAAAAGTTCATTCATGTAGAATGCAATGGCTTTCACACAAACCCAGAGTGTTTGTGTCCTTTCCCAGAAAACTTTCACCTCCGAAATGTCAAAGGTTGTCATAGATTACTTTACTCACTATGATCATTGGAAGACAAAAAAGGGGGAAGATTCCTCACAAGGACAGTATCTAACAGGACTGTGTTCCCTTGTTTTTTTTTGCTTTTACGGATTTGACTACTCAAGGACGTAAGTTGAGTCCCAGCTGGTTTGATGTTGTTGGTCAGAAAGGCTAGAAAGGCTTTAGGTTTCATGTCTGGAAGAACCTGGTATAATAATGGAAAAGAAAGGAAAATCTAACAACCAAAAACATAAAAAATCTAAAGGAAATTTGATGTTGACACAGTGTTACTGGAACAGTTAATAATTTGCCAAAAAGGAAAACAAAAATGCTGGATTGCAGTGTGACATGAAATTTGGTGTTCAGTTCTAGCCACATGAGTCAGATTCAGTGTCTGGGATAGCAGGTGCTGAGCTCTCTATTTTCTCTGCTTCTTTTTCCCCTGTCTCGCACTTGTTCATCTGTGTTTGCTCTTTTGAGTTCTAACTTTGTTTGCATTCTGTGGCCATGTTAACCACCACTTAGAGGAAGGTTGGGGAGAGGAGGGGAAGGGGAGGCAGGGAAGACATGGACACAAGATGGCCACTGTCCCACTGCTGGTTGCTTTCCAGCTTGACGAACAACCGGCTTTGCCAGTGGTCTCTTTCACGGTCGTCTCCATCTTTTCAATAACTAAATGTAAAACGGACTCATGACTCGTGACTTTCTCAAACTGCGATAGGCAACATTAACAGAAGCAAAAGACTGATATGTATTTAAAAGCCTATACTAGAGAAGAATAGATCATGGATTTACAGCCTAGGCCAGACCCGGGATTACCCAGGAAGGACACTCAGCACTACTGGGCAGTAAATCAGCTGTGCTGAAGCAGGAGTAGGCCCAGTGAGCCAGTGGTGTTAGGGGTGGAAGGTCAATGGGAAGCAAAGCTCAAAATCAGGCAGGCACAATCTCTTATCTGTTGCTGACCTGATTCCTTGACACAGCGCAAAAAGATGCATCCTCCTCATGTTCTCTCTGCTGAAAATGGGACACGTTTCCTATTTTCATCACTGACCAGTTGGTTAGATGTTATGGTAAAACACCAATATTTGAACACATACTGTCCTTAGATGTAAACGAATGTAGATGAATGTTGTCCTTAAAGTTCCCCAGTCTAACTAACTGCTGACAGTTACTGCAGCTTTGGGGCAGTAGGCTGACAGAGAAAACATTGTCAGCCCTTTGCTAACAGAACCCGGCGACGCTGAGAAGGGGTAAGGACTTCTTAGCTTGTGTGTTTTTGTTCGCCTACGGTGATTGAACATGCTTATTTCTGAATATGCATGGAAAGTACCTGCTATTATAAGCAGGGGTTTGAGTGTTTGTTGACTTGTTGCGGTTGAGAGTCACGCAAAATGTGCTACAGCACTGACCACACACGAGCACAGGGAAAGCGTCTCATTCAGAGTTGGGGGGTCATCAAAGTGTGTGTTAAAAGGCGAGAGATGAAGAGCGAGAAGGAGTTAGAGAGAGAGATAGACAGAGAGACACAGAGAGAGTGAGAGTGAGAGTGAGAGAGAGAGAGAGAGAGAGAGAGAGAGAGAGAGAGAGAGAGAGAGAGAGAGAGAGAACAAGAGAGAAAAAGAGAGAAAAAGAGAGAAAAAGAGAGAAAGAGAGAGAGGTATGGGATGAAAAAGGTGTAGTAAGGAGAAGCCAAGGGAGCTTTGTAGTGGATAGCTGACCTTAGCCTTCATTTCATTCTGAGAATAGGTGGGAGTGGGCCACTGAGAACGATTCATTGGCCCTAGCATTGTCTCTGTGTGTTTAAGCAAGTGTGTGTGGATGTGTGTGTAAGTGCATATTCACTCTGCCTCAAAACTTTATCCATCAAATTCTAGACACTCACACTATCTACAGACACACTCATCATCTGACTTTAAAGCGGTGGATACAGAATACTTTGCAAGATACGAATATGAAGTGATTTATTGAGAATTCTGACTTCTGATCTTCTTGGAATAGTTAGAGGTATACTTTAAAGAACACAAAGGATTTCAACCGTATAGAACTGCACATGTGGCATACCAAAAGTAAACACGACTCATGGTCTTGTACAGACTCTAAGTTTACCTGTCTCTCAGAACCATGGAAAACACTATCTTACCATGTAACGTAAGGAGTCAACAGGCTGTCAGACCAGGAGGGAGAAATACTGAATTGAGAAGGCTGGAGGCTTTTGAGGAGTGGGCTGAGTGGTGGGGGGGCTGTGTGTGTCGGTGTGTGTGTGTGTGAGAACCCCAGACAAGGGGGCCAGTGCTCACTAACTCTGATTGAAAACAGATGTTGGAGAGAGCCAAGACAGAGAAGAAAATGTTTCGGAAAATTCTCAGGCCTCAGCCTTCCCTTTCTGGGCCCTGGCCCCTGTGTCCAATCACAAGGCAGCATATGGTTGTCGGAGGGGCGTTCCGAGCACGTTGATTGGCCGATCAGTGAACGTGGGCGCTTGGAGCAGATGTCTTGGGAAAGTTGCTGAATCCCAGTCGACCCGCAGTAAAAGAGAAGTGAAAACATTCGGTCGTACAACTGGACAGTGACCAAAACCTGTTCTAATCCAGCTGCACACACGCACATGCACACACACTTTCACACACACACACATTCACACACACACATACATGCACACACGCCCGTCCACTTGTACAAACAGAAGAACACATGCATGGATCCCTACTCTGAGACCCACTGTGATGCCGCCAGACTTATAAATATAAAAGGAAATATCCTATTCAAGTTCAATCAACAAAATTGCCCTTTTTAATGGGGACCTATTAAAAGTGACCTTCATGCATAAATAGAAAAGTTGACTGGAAGATCCCACTTTCTTGCTTTTGTCCTTGTGTTCTGGAGAATCCATTTGGAAATGAATGGAGCTGCAGGCCTTGACACCTTTTCCAACCCTCTCTCCTCCCCAGACTCGCCTCTCCCCCACCTCACACCTCTCCCCCCTTCTCCCCCCTTCACCCTCACCTCCTGAAGCCCCACCTGGCCCAAGACAGTCCAGACACGCGCACAGTGCCTCACCGTCTCACAAAGAGCACTTCCCCCGTCCCCCATTGTGGCTCGGGTGTCAGATGTAAAGCCCCGCTCCTGTAGCATAAATCAATCACCATTACCAATGTGGAAAGTCCACATTACCATGAGAAGCAACCCCATTTCCGTCTCCAGAATGCCAGGTCGGACGGAGGCTGGACCTTCCTGGTGAGTGAGTCTGGGCTGGGGCAGGCTGGGGGCAGGCTGGGCCCTCATCTCAGCTGGGATGCGGGCAGGTCCAGAGGTGGCTCTGGGAGTCAATGGCATATTAACTGGGGATGCGACAAACGCCAATAAAAATGCAAATTGCTGCCAAAGCAGAGGATGCCCCCAGGGCCGACCTTCATAAAGCAGGGATAATACAGTCTCCGTGCCAGGGTCGACATGTGGGTCAACACCACCACAATACCCGCCAAATGAGAAAGGAGGACTGTGGCGGGGGGGGGGGGGGGGGGGGCGGTGGGAGACGACTGGTGGCGCCTCCTTAGAGTGGGAGGGAGAGTAAACAAGGTGGCGGCTTTGTGCGTCAGTCGTGTTTGTTTGGTTTCCTGTCTGTTAATTAAACCTGTAAGCATAAATGTCAAAAAACGAACTTGGCTTGAGGTGTCCTACAGATGTGGTCTGAACAGTGCCATGTTTGCTGTATGAGTTTCAATTGAAACACTTTAGTGTCACATTACACACCTCACTTATTGTCTATGCAGAAAAAAATGAGGATTTCCTACTACTACATTTTTTTTCAACAACAGTGACATTCTTGCACAAGTATCCAAACAAAACTTGTGACGAAATGTTACAAGTCTTGGAAGTAACCTCCCCCTTGCTCTAATGTTGCAACAGCAGGAATCATGAGAAGGGTCAGTGAGAGAAGACACTGCATGTTCTACGGGCATGGGCCAGAGTGTTTACACACAGTCCCCAGACTCTCCACTACCCACAGTCCTCTCTGATCTACCTCAACTCCACCATAAATAATACCAAAAAAGATCACTGCTCTGTGATGTCGTATCAGACAGAGCCAGAGGGATGATAGGGTCATGTTTTATGTCGGTCTTCTGTACGTAACCCAACTGTTCAGCTGTATCCACTTGCGTCACACAAGGAGTTGCCTGTCCCTGTGGGGAACAGAGCCTATGAGAGATCACTTAAAACAGCATTATTTATTTTCATCTGTATTACTTTTTGGCTCTTCATCAAAATCGAATGGGTATAAAATTGGATGCCTTGACGTCCAAGAGAAGGCACATATCTTGGATCTTGGCCCTGTTAAGTGTCATCCCCAATTGAGATGTGCACTTCGATGTACACTCATCAAAAAGAACTGCACGAAATGTGTGATACCAGACAATGAACGATTACCGACAAGCCGAATTCTTCCTGTTCCCTCCTCTCCTCTCCAACCTCCTCCTCTCCTATGCCTGTTGAGACAACTCGCAGGAGGCAGACGGAGCTCGCTGAGGCCTTTAGATAAATATTTAGGTTGAACGTCTGACAGACGAATCTCTCTCCTGCGACGGAGCGCTGTGAGCGACAAGGGGGTGGGGGGTTGGGTAGGAGGGTATGGGGAGGGGGGGGGGGGTTCTACTTTCAGCCAGGGAGGCAGACTCCTCCCGACATATCTGTGCCCCAGCCAGGTGTGGCGGTTCTCATCTCTGACAGCGGCCCTTCTCTCAGGGATTTAGAAGGAAAAAAATGTACTCGGTCTGAAGTAGCAAATGGAAACTTTTTCTGTCGAGTGAAATAGAAAAAGAAAAAAAAAGAATGCTCGCTTTGTGTCTTCAACTCTGAGGCGAGTAGGGATGAGTTTTTGGGGATAATGGGGTGGATTTTGTTCCAAAATCATTGGAACGGTGAAGTGTTTGAAGACTCGGTTGCCTGGTGTTACTGTCTGGTCTGGATCATATGCTTGGGGTGGTGGAATGGGAGAACAGCCACCTGTGTAAGCTCAGCATGCCCTGGCCGAGTATACTCAGTGAAACTAGTATACAAAGGAGTCAGATGTGTGCGCACGGGCATGTGCATGTTAGCGTGCATGAGATTTAAATCAGGTACCACATATACTATTTGTAAGCGTCTATCTAGTTTGCTTGTGGAACGAGACAGGCAGCAAGAAAAGCAAGACTCCAACAAATTGCTTATAGAGACAACAGCTGCCACCACAGTACTTCAGACTCTGTCTCATTCCCTCATCTTAATCTCCTCAGTTAATTCTACAACCACGTTGTTGGTTGCTTTGAGGATTTTAGTAAGAAGCATCAGATTTCCTCTTTGACTTCGCTTCTCTATGGTAGGATTGAACATCTGAAGTTATAATCCACATCCTCTTGCCATACAAGTCCATACATAATAGATTTGTCGGATGTTGACGGGTGAGAGTCCTGATCAGGCGCGTTGCTAGACATAAAGCTCTACTGGGGCACCTAGTCATTATACGTACAGTTCCGGGACGTACGTTTTATATCAGCTTTGATAGGGACATCAATAGTTAATGCGGGCTCGCGCCATAATTTGAGCGCAAATACCGTTTCTTGAGCGTCATGTAATATAATACGTTGGACTCATGTTACTATGTTTGAGTCAAAATAAGATGATTGGTGGCCTGTTATTTAGACTCTCTCGTTTCATCACGTTTACTTAGCATACCTCAATTCTGACTTGCGTGCCGACACCTGGACTTATCTGTGCAAGCTACAGTGGCTGTTATAGCACAGAAGAGCGTGCGGACAAGGAGTTCTGTGGGCAGGCATCAGTTTGTGTTTTCAACTGCGTTGATTTAACAAGCGTTGATTGGGATACTGCGATATTTTTTCCGGCTATTATCGATCTAAATGAACGCGCTGACTAATAAAGTAAATTGTTAGAACTCAAACTTGTAATGGTTTTAAATGTATTGGGGCACAGCACATTTATACTGGGCACGTGCCCCAGGAAAAAAGGTTCTAGTGACGCCACTGGTCCTGATCTATATTTGAACATGTTCCGACGCTTTGTCCAGAGTCCTGACTGTTGTAATTGACTCAACCAGCTGTGCAGGGCCACAGGCCCACTGGGTTTTTATCTGCAGTGGAATTTCGATAAACCCAGTGATACGAGCCATGAATGAGCTCTGTGTGGCCGCTGCTGATTTGGCGTCGGCCTTCCCCGTGAGTGACACGCTCTTTAAGCAGGGACACGCCAGCGTCCCAGCATGCCTGTCAAAAGGGGATCTTTTGACAACAGGCTGCTTGGGCCAGTTCATACTGTATAAGATCAATACTGTACATACAGTGCCCTCCAAAAGTATTGGAACAGTGAGGCGAATTCCTTTATTTTTGCTGTAGACTGAAAACATTTGGGCTTGACATCAAATAATGAACGTGAGACCAGAGATCAACGTTTCAGCTTTTATTTCCAGGTATTTACATCAGGATCTGATGCACAACTAAGAAAATATCACATTTTGTTTGAATCCACCCATTTGTCATGTGATCAAAAGTATTGGAACAGATATACTTAAAACATATTTAAGTGAATAAGACTTAATATTTAGTTGCAAATCCTTTGCTTTCAATAACTGCAGCAAGTCTGTGACCCATTGACGTCACCAAACTTTTGCATTCTTCCTTTTTGATGCTTTCCCAGGCTTTCACTGCAGCCGCTTTCAGTTGTTGTTTGTTTTGTGGGGTTCCTCCCTTCAGTCTCCTCTTAAGCAGGTAAAATGCATGCTCTATAGGGTTTAAGTCTGGAGATTGACTTGGCCAGTCTAATACCTTTCATTTCTTGCCCCTGATGAACTCCTTTGTTGTTTTGGCAGTGTGTTTTGGGTCGTTATCTTGCTGCATGATGAAGGCTCTGCCAATCAGTTTGGTTGCATCTTTCCTTAAATTGGCAGACAAAATGTTTCTGTAGACTTCCGAGTTCATTTTGCTGCTGCCATCATGTGTTACATCCTCAATGAAGATTAATGAGCCCGTCCCAGAAGAAGCCATGCAAGCCCAAGCCATGACATTACCTCCACCGTGTTTCACAGATGAGCTTGTGTGTTTGGGATCATGAGCAGTTCCTTTCTTTCTCCAAACTTTAGCCTTTCCATCACTTTGGTAAAAGTTAATCTTTGTCTCATCAGTCCATAAAACTTTGTCCCAGAATTTTTGAGGTTCATCTCTGTACTTTTTGGCAAATTCCAGCCTGGCCTTCCTATTCTTCTTGCTAATGAGTGGTTTGCATCTTCTGGTGTAGCCCTTGTACTTTTGTTCATGAAGTCTTCTGCGAACAGTAGATAGTGATACCTTCACTCCTGCCATCTGGAGGTTGTTGCTGATCTCACTAACAGTTGTTTTAGGGTCTTTCTTTACAGCTCTCACAATGTTTCTGTCATCAACTGCTGATGTTTTCCTTGGTCTACCTGTTCGACGTCTGTTACTTAGTACACCAGTAGTTTTCTTCTTCTTCAGGACATTCCAAATGGTTGTACTGGCTATGGCCAATGTTTCTGCAATGGCTCTGATTGATTTTCCATCTTCTCTAAGACTCACAATTGCTTGTTTTTCACCCAAAGACAGCGCTCTGGTTTTCATGTTGTTTTCACCTCTGAATACAGTCTGCATAGACAAAACCTATCTTACCCAATCTGAACCTGAGTGTAGACATTCAGTGGTATTTATTGATTGAATAATGTATGTAATAGGACACACCTGGGCAACAAAACACACCTGTCAGTCACATGTTCCAATACTTTTGCTCACGTGACAAATGGGTGGGTTCGAACAAAAAGGTGATATTTTCTAATTTGTGCATCAGATCCTGATGTAAATACCTGGAAATAAAAGCTGAAACGTTGATCTCTGGTTTCACATTCATCGTTTGATGTCAAGCCCAAATGTTTTCAGTCTACAGCAAAAATAAAGGAATTGGCCTCACTGTTCCAATACTTTTGGCGGGCACTGTATATGTATGTATCTGTATATCTGTATGTGTATCTGTACGTGTGCGTGTGTGTGTACAGTACCAGTCAAAAGTTTGGACACATGGGAAAATGTGTCCAAACTTTTGACTGGTACTGTATATATATATATAAATCTGAGATTCAAAACACTCACAGAACTTGCAAGCGAGTTATGTACTTGTAGGGATATGTGGACCCATGTCTTAGCTGTCTTGAAAATAATTGTTTTATGCATTTTTACTGACAGTATTATGTGTTTTTTTTTAGATCTTACGAGCACGGGTAGAAACTTCCAACAGAGGATAGAGTGGAGGAAGTTGGTAGCTCATAATTTGGCAAGTAGCCCAAAGTCACAACTTTCTAAAGTAGGTAGTCAAGCATACAATACTGTACTCAATGACTACACAATTCACACAAGATTAGGAAATATCTGTTCACATATATTTTTTTATAACATAACATTTCAAAGTACAGTAAGTACAATAAGAAATAGAAGCTACAGTTTATAAAACTTTCCAGCAGAAATCAATGATGGGCCAGCATCAGCCTTTTTTTCTTGAGCAGACAGGTCTTTTTCTATTAAAAAAGAAAATCGCTACATGTTTTTGTCCTGCGCTACCTTTTATTTCCCATGAAAGCACCAGCTGTCTGTGTCTCTCTTTTATAAAATATAAATTATCGAAAAATATTCAAATGTTTGTGAACTAAATACATTAAAAATGATCTCAATAACAAAAATACAGAAAACACTATAAAATATACAAAGAACTGTAACATCGAGGAAAAAAAAGGGTTTCCTACTGGATCAGTCTGAGATATGTTACCATGGCAACGTATCTATGTATGCATGTAAGTAGGTATACTATGATCTGTGCAATACTGTGTTTGTGACATTTATCAATATAGCCTAAATAATTTTTCCTGACAGTTGAACAAACTTCATTCGAAGTCTAAACAGGCACGTTAATAGACAAAGATACTCATATTCTGACCTACTACATATTGTGACTGGCACCAAGGGCATAGTCAAAAACAAGTTAAGCATATATTTAAATATCTAAAATAGTTGCCCTGGTATAAAACATTCGTTGGAGGTAAAAAAAAAAAAAAAACTGAACAGTGAAAATAAAACAGTGATTAAAATCCTGGACCTAAACATGCATTAAGAACTAAATCAAAGCAACTAAAGGTTGACCTGCCAAAACATTCAGATCAAACAGCAAGTTTCCATTTACTGTGTGAGGGTTTGCGTGCTTGTGCTAATTGATAATACCGAAACCAATCTTGTAGCTTGTTGGCCAACTAATCAGTTACAACACACAGATACAGTATCTCTTTCTCAGAATTTGGAGAGCACAAAATATGCAGTACAAGGGAAAGTTCTTGGCATAGACTCAAAGTTGAGCACTATCCCAGATAGATCAAAGTAGATAAAACTAGAAAAAAATTACAGTTTTTTGGTCCCTGTATTCCAACATGGTGGAGGGTACCCCACAGCCCCACAGCCAAAGACCTCACATGGGTTTGGTTATTATTCCTGCTTTGTCTCTTGCTTATTTGTTTAATCTGGGTCTTAATAAAGCTTTATGAAATACAATCTGTACAAATAGACATTTCAAAAGCTATTCTCATCAGTATGGGTAACATTCATCCACTGTAAACAATAACATTTTTATTTTAAGATGATATTTCTTGACTTTGGCTTTTCCCATAAGGCCGGCGTAGAGTATTGGTCCCACTGAACTGACAAAAGTGGAGCCACGGCTCCAAACCTAACCAGCTATCCACTGAGTGGTCCAAGTGAGCTAGACTGTCAAAATAAAAACGTTCATATACTTTTGCTCATCCATTCCATAGACAAAGTAGGGCGTCTTTTTTTTGTCTAAAGCACAGAAAATTATGAATTACAAATTACCATTTATAGTAATGCCACTTGCCCCCCCCCCCCCTGCCTCCTGTACATCTTGAAGTTGACCCGTTTGTCAATGATTTCGATTCTTCCCTCCTTTAACAGTGGTACAACAAGAGCGTCTATTTACACTTCATTCAGCAAAGGCCTCTGAGCAATGCAGTGCTGCTAGAACTCAAACCACACCCTTGCTGTCAATTATTATCAATCACACGTCACTTATCAACCACCAATCTATAGTTCCCGGTCCACGTCTACCCAACCAATCTCCTGCAGCCTCCTGATACACCCCTCCTCAGACCGTCGCTGACAGCCTAGACTTCTTCTCACCTCCTCTGCTAGCAAATTTCCACAAACACCTTAACCTTCAGAGAGTACTGTGCAGCAACACTAACGTGGGACTTTCATAGCACAGTACCCTCGATACACATTCCAAAAGCTTTTCTCAAAAACAGTGCCTTGACCTAGGATGCAACTCGCTACACTTGTCGCCCTCAACATCTTGAGCATTTGGAACAGCGTGGCACTCATGCCTGGTCTTCTCCATGTGTGAATGGACTGGCCGTCCTCGTACTGGCGTACGAGTTGAACATACATGCTGATCAGAATAGTCTCGCAAAGACACTGTCTCGCTATAGCAGAACGGCAAATGTGCAAAGGTGAAAGCGTCAGTTTTAAAAGAAACGGTTACTTTCAGTTGGCTGTCTATCAAGCACTCTTGCTATGAGTAAGGCGCCCTTGTGAACTCTGCGAAAACGAGAGAAAATGGCCAGTGTCTAGTGTCGTCTGATAACCAAATTTGCATTTTGACATTTTTTGGCTCGTGAAGGGAACAAAACAGGAGTAAGGTTAACCTCACACAGAATATCTTCTGGGTTCACAATACCTTCATTCGTTAAAAAGACAGCCTTCTTTCTGAGCCTTGGTAAGCTCCAAACAGGAGTCATTAACAATAATACTGGCACAAACATACAGTATGGTTCAAAAACAATAGTAAAACAAAATGAATTTTTTTTTTGGTCCAAGCTGAGAACACTACCCATGCCTATTGTGTGTGCAGTGAGGCAGAGAAACAGTGAGCATGTAAATACAACATATTTCCATTTTCTATTTTGGCAACAGATTTCATAGCAGTAATTTTCCTCTCATGCAATGTCCACCCTACAATGAATCACCCTCTCTTTCTCCTTCACAGCCCTCTTTCTCAAAGTCAGTTACTTGTGCTACTTAGGCAAAATGGGCACTCTATTCAAACAAACAGCTTTCCATTCACTTTGAGCTGCTCAGTTATACCTGTATATAATATTCATACACAACGCCAAAGCAACAGAGTATGAATTTTCACTGTTGGCATGTGCTCCATTTTAATATGTTGCCTGACATGAGCTCAAAATGTTTCAGAGACCACAGTAAGATTTTTAAGTCCCAAAATGGTTGCCCAGTCTACCGGATAGTAAAGAACACTTTCTGAGCCCCTAGTCTTCTCGGCTGCTTTGACACTGTCCTTTTCTTTCGTCCTGTAGTTTTTCACTCGTCTGTATCGGGCTTAACGTCCAACATGGCGTGGAGCTCCTCGGGGGTGTATCCCAGCAGGCTTTTTAAGTCACAGACAAAACGGTACACGTAGCGCTTGCCCGAGGTCTTGTGGATGATGTTCTTGTCATAGTAGTAGCGCAGGCCGCGACTCAGTTTCTCGTAGTTCATCTTGGGCTTGTTTTTCCTCTTTCCCCACCGCCGAGCCACCTGAGTCACAAAGAGCGTTCAGTTACATAGTGTACCAAGTGCCTAACACCCATGTGATAAACTTCCAAACTGCCTTATATGGAACTTCGGAAAACAACCCAGATGAAGTTTTGGATTTATTAACCCAACAAAAAAATTATCCAATTCGGTTTGTTCCGAGTAAATGACCCTTGCCTCGTCACTGACAACTTCCTGTAAAACACCCCCCCCCCCCCCCCCCCCCCCCCCCCCCCCCCCCCCCCCCAAAAAAAACTCAAAACTCATCTGTCGAACCACTCTGAGCCCCCCGACCATGTGACAGTGGTCTGGGAGGGAGCCGCGACCTCTCACCTCGTCGGGGTCAGAGAGCTTGAACTCCCAGCCGTCTCCCGTCCAGCTGATGAAGGACTGGCACGACTTGTCCGTCAGGAGTTCCAGGAGGAATTGCCAAAGCTGAATGGGCCCGCTGCCTGCAGAGCAGAAGAAGATGACAGCGATTAGAACGGTGCTAGCTAGCATACTTCGAGAGAATAAGAGAAGCGAACCAAATTTCAGCTAAGTAGGTGACATAATACGTCAGTGTAGCATTTGGAACAGTTCTGTTCACGCTTTTGATTTAACTGACTGCCTTGGGCCATTCATCTGACCCTTGAAGTAGACAATGTGAAAAGTTGAGACAGAATTAGTGGGGATAAAGACGTCCTTTACAGCACAAGGAGCCCATTCATGTCTCCTCTCGGTCTGTTCGCCTTGAGCAACATGCGTAGCTGCCCCGAGAAGCATGTGTTGGCTGGGTTCCGTCGCATATTTTGGTCTCCTCCTATGAATACCATGATGATGAAATCATGGCTGTTCATGTCCCAGATCTGAGGACATGACTTCATCCAAGCATGTGTATGCGTGTCTCTGTGTGTGTGTGTGTGTGTGACTGAGTAAGAGTAAAGGAGAGTGCTGAAGGAGGTGATTACAGTATCTTCTAGGTCGACAGCGTTTGCATAGTCACCACTGATGTCCAGGCGAGCACAGAATACATATTTTGTTATTGGAGTGAAATTCATTTTGCAGGCTCAACAAATCAAACAAAATGAAAAGGATGAACGTGACAGCGACGTCACTACGTCTGTATGGGGGGGGAGGAGACGAAGAACCATACATGAAAGCCTGCCTGCTCTGGTAACTCTGATCTTGGTGGTTTTCTGTGCTATGACAAACCCCCTGTTCTTGGCTTGTGAGTTCACAACCACACCTACTCATGTAGCGCCTCCTCAGCAGCGGCTAAGAAACAGCAGGTTTTCTCAGCTGCCTCTCAACAAGAGTCAAAAGGCACACGCCAACAATTTCAGAGAAATGGGCCTGTGGGTTTTGCGCTTGAGAGCGAGGGCGACACATGCATACAAGCCCTTCGCGCTCAGAAAAGAACAGACACGCGCCGAAATGGGAGAATGGATGTAGCGGCCCTCGACTCGCCGTATACCAACCGACGTTGTCGCACTGGGTCTCCTGAACACTGAGAGCTTTGAGACGCATTCCATGAAGTCTGCTACTGTAACAGAGGGCCCACATAAGGGAGATACAGTGCCCATTTAGCAGCCCCCCCCCCCCCCTGTGCTCTCACGCGAGAATGTAGTCGAACCCCCTTCCCCCCCCAAAAAAAAGCTTTCCAAAAATATGAGTGTTCACAATGGTCTTCATTGAAAAAGACTACAGTGTAGCGAATGAGGGTGTAGGGGCTCACAGTCAGAGCCATGTCAAAGATGTGGGCGCAGATGAGATGAGAGAAGAGGGGGGGGGGGAGAGAGAGACAGAGAGAGAGACAGAGAGAGAGAGCGGGAGAGAGAAAGAGAGAGCGGGGAGAGAGAGAGAGAGAGAGAGAGAGAGAAAAGCATTGAACGAGTGAGTGAAAGAGGGCGAGATAAAAGGCGTATGTGTGCGCATGTCTGTGAGAGTCAGAGAGTGGTCGGACAACCCCGGGGGTGTCAAGAGGTGTGACTGGAAATGAAAAGCATTTAACCTCATAGTCGGACTTATCTCTCACCTCTTATCGCTTTCCTGCTTAGGCTGTGCAGAGAACGGCATGTGCTTGTATTTGGTTTGGCGTAAGAGATGCCCATTTTAACAAACATCAAATTGGGATATATCATTTGGCATATTTTCCATTGCAGCTACACTCGCTGCAACACCTACTATCTCAACTCTAACTCCCCCTTCGCTAACCCGCTCTCCCCTTCTTGCTCGCTCTGTTCACAGCCATTTTTTTTTACCTCCATCTCCCACATATTTTACTTTCTCCATCTTGCGGTCACTTGCTGCATGAGGGGGCATCTACTGTAGACTTACTTGCTGTACGGCATGTGTAATAACAGCTAATGCCAACAGCTAATGCCAACAGAGGCCAGACCTTTTCTTTATCCAGATAATTATGATATTTTCCTCCATTTTTTGTTTCATCTCTTCTCATTCTGCATTCCTCCAGGTGCTCTGCAAAAGTGGGGTCCCACCAGCAGAAATAATGTGCAACATGCGTTAGCATCTCAATGGGTTTCTGTGCTGTCCTGGCAACCATTGATACGGTTGTTAGAAACACGTCTGCAAGGTTATATGTTTTGGCAAAGGCATCTGCATGTGTGTTTTTGTACCGTCATGTCAGAAACGTGGTCCAAATATCACATTTACAAAATCATGATTCATCCTCGACATTGGAGTGCACTTTATCATTATCTGCACTACATCAGAATTCAAAGGTTTGCGTAACTTCTTTAGGCCTACATTTCCAGTTGAATTCTTTTAGACAATACAATAAAAGAGATGGATATACAAATGAATGACGCACCGTTTAATAGAGGTCTTGTGAGTAGCATTGCCTTGGGGACTGCAAATTAACTTGACCCCAGGTCAAAACATAATCAAATCTAAGCATACATCGTCAGTGACGTACAGAACGGATTTGGGCTTTCCCCCTTCCACTACTAACAATCTTGTGACTTCAATGACCTCACAGCAGAAAAGCCCCACAAGATTTGAGCTGAATAGGTGACAGTTCAAGATGTTTGTCTAAAACTCTTGATGATTGAAACATTCATCAGGAAGGTTTGATTCTGTGTTTCATGCCTGTAGACATAGTGTTGTGTAAGAGTTACAGTTCTGAAGGTTTTGTCCAAACTGGCAAACATTAGATGGCAACAGTAAATGTAATTCAACTTTTCCACACTACAATCCCGCCATAAAAGACAGAAATAAAGAATCCAAGAGATTGTGTGTAACACATGTCAGACACCTTTACATTTAAATAGAATATGGAGGCGTATACTAAAACGTAAATAGGCTTGGGGAGATGAAGAGATAAATCAACTCTGAAGAACAGGGGTGGGTAATTTCTTTCTTTCTCTTGCTGTGCACGCGTTGCTAAGACAACTTGGAAAATAGGTCGAGATGCGGGACAAAGATAAAAAAAAGAAAAAAAAGTGTGCAGATGAGACAGCAAGAGGTGCAAGGTGGAGAGAACAGGGCAGGGAGCTGCAAATGATTGTTGTCGTTCTTCCTGTTTCCTGTAAGGTGCGCAACTCGGAGCCAGCTTAGGTTGGCGGAGTTGTTGAACTCCTCTTTTAAGTTACCTCAGTTATGTTGAGGCGCACCCACACCTGCTACCACAGTGCATGCAAAACCAGTAGCTTACGTTACAATACATCTAATACCATATCCAATGGAGACCTATGGCTGGCAAAATCATTTAAGAAAAACAATAATAATTTGCTGATATACCTACATTTAAAAAAGACATGGCACTGGTGTACGTTTTACAAGCAGAGATTCCCCCAAAATGGTCAGACATTCCAAAAAGTACTACTGTAGCATGTGACGGCCATGCGCCTGTGGAGGTGGTGTCACCTGTGTAGCCGGCGAGGGCGGCGGCAGGGATGACAGGCTTGTCCTTGCTGAGGTCAGAACGCTCCCTCACGTAGTCCTTGAAGGTGCCCTTGGGCTTGTGGCCCTGCAGGGCGCTGGGGTAGTCCTCCGAGTCAAAGCTGTCGTAGGAGGGGACCCGCTGGAGGCTGCTGAAGGAGGACTGGCTGCTCCAGGACTGGGTGAGCCGGTCGCAGCTCTCCAAGCTCTCGATGCTCTCGAAGGAGTCCTGGCCGCCCAGCTTACCTGGGGGTGGGGAGGACAGGATGGGGGGGGGGGGGGGGGGACAGAAGAAGATCACAGGAGTTCATGAGTGTTGTTGCTCCTGAAAAAGGTATTTTAGCCGTGCTTCGGATTAAGGGAATTGAAGTGCTTTACACATTTTAAGACCACGTAGACAATGGACTTGACAATTTGCGACTTCCAATAGAAATAGGCCACCACTGCAGCGACAGAATGTTAATTGTTTCAAGCTGCAGCTTCAGAGACAATATTTACACCAGGAATACCCACGAGGCTTCGGCAGCAAATGAGTCCTTCTCGCTCTTTCTCAACTGAGGCTCGTTGTTTTGTATGCTGCAGCGTTTCTCTATTTCACACTCGGCCTCGCTTGTAGGGCTGCTATTTAGTTCAGACTAATTGGAAGACGATCGCACAAATGGCTCCGCTATTTCTGGCCGAAAAAGATAAGAGGACTCTTTGAATTGCCAGCTATTAAAGTACGAAACGTAATACAGTGCACCAACTTGCTCCCCGAAAATCTTCCAATTGTGAAAAATTGAAGCCACATGTTGGGTTTCATTTTTGTGCCACAAATACTTTCCCACGTCGAGGAAAAGCTCAATGCCAGGCCCCCTACTGCCCACTCCCCCCACCTCTCACGAAAAAAAAAAAAAAAAAGGAATTCTTTGGATTTATGATGTTCGATGTCTGGACGTACCTTGCGGGCAAATGCCCAGGCCGTTGGAGAGAATGTGTGTACTGTGGCTAACTCTATCCATCATACTCCTGCTCATTTGTTCAGCTGAGGAGGATTGGGGGGAAAGAAAATCCCAGCTTTACTGGTATCGATGTAAACCACACGGCTAATTCTTCTCCAAACTATCAAGAGGGGAAAGTGAGCAGATGTGCCTGTGGTCCGAGCAAACAGGATGGGTTCATGAGAATGCCCGTGCTCCCTGGCTGACGCCAAGTACAGAAAAACCTCAAGCTCGAGATGTGAGACAAAGACAAACACCTCTCACTTGAGGTGTTTTACGTAAAAGGTTTGAAGATAACGTTCTTCGACCTCTCAGGCTTTGTTCGCGTTTCGCACTGACAGGAAAACAATAGACTGCTCTCGTCTTTGGTAGTTTTTTTTTTTGGTTCCCAAACCTCGTCTCGTGTGAGCGGGGGTGGGTGGGTTTGTTTGTTGGAACCACAAGCACAAACCTTACTGCCTGTTTTCTCCTCACCTTGTACACACGCTGTTGTGGCTGGGTAAGCTTTGACAGCATCAGCACCATCACACACATCCATGTGGGCACACACACACGCATGATTGTCTTTCACAAAGAGAACTCAATTTGGTCTTTGCTCCAGTTATTGACCGGCCTCACAGGTTTCAGTGAGAGATGAGCGACGCTAGTTCAGGCATGGCACTGGGCAGCGCGCGTCATATCACCCATCGCCGTGTTCCCAGCCCAGTGTGCACGCATCCTCGATTACCTTAGTGTTCTGCCGTTGCTGCCACCCACCACCATCTACTTCTCCCCCATGTTGTCTGTCTGGATTTAACTCGTTGCTCCCTACCTGCATTTCATGCATGCTGCAGTGAAGGCAGGGAGCGCTTCCCCATGCATGCTGCAGTGAAGGCAGGGAGCGCTTCCCCATGTACATCCATTCCGCCAATGTTAAACCTATTCTCGTGTATGTGAATAAATAGTGAAATCAATCACTTGAGTGTCTTGACTAAACTACTGGTAACAACGGCCTCTAGTGCATGGGAGCTCCGGCTAACCTGAGGTAAACTGTCCACTCACCTCTGCTGATGCGGCCCACACACATGTTGTCCGGGGAAACCACCTCCTGCTTGACTGTGAAGTAGTGGCCCTGCAGAGGGTTGAGGGGTGCGTCCCGGAGAATGACGTTGGGGTATTCGCTCTCGTACTTGAGTGACAGCAGGTCCTCTGAGCTGATTGGGTGGAGCGTCTGGTAGGACTCGGTGATGAAGCCGGGCTCGGAATACTCCGAGGGAGGGACGCACTGGGCATGCTCAATGCCGTAGCCTTGAGAAACAGGAACGGAGGGGGGGGGGGGGGAGATGGAGACAGAGAAGGATTAGGCAATCTGGAACAATTTCATGTCTTAACAGGCAAGTCATGGTGATTAGAACCGACAATTACAACACAGCATGAGAATAGCTCACAAACGAACAAACTAACGATGATGAATAAATGGGGTCACATGCAGTATTAAGTAGTGTGTCAAAAAGGGATATTAGAATAAAATGAAGATCTATTAGTTAGAAAGAGACCGTCTACGGTGTTTATCCCCCTCAGAGGTACTTACTGACAAAGTAGTCTGAGCTATAGCGGGATTCCTGGAAGCTGGAGGTCAGGCCGTTGGCGTTGGAGAAATGCTTTGTGTCTTCTTCATGAAAAATAAATTATGAGCATCACTAACCCCGTCATTGATTTCATGTATCGTATAACTGCCGTGAAAAGCTGCATTGAGTGTCGGGCCTGACTGATGAAAGATTAATGACCTGAGGTAATTCTCCTTTCCTCTTTGGCTCCTGTTACGGTGTTAAATGCTAACAATGCCTATAAAATTGACCTTTTAGCGTAGACTAGACTATTGTTTTCATCCGCTCTTCGAGATGTCCTTCTGACCCGGCCGCTTGAGTAACCGGTTCTCAATACAAATGAAGGACGCGGCCGTGGGCGTGCAGCCTTTTGGCTCCGATTGCCCTTTTACCTTTCTGAAGCATCTCCAGGTGTTCCCAGAGGATGTCGCCCACAAAGTCGGGAGCCAGGTCCAGGAAGCGCTCCTTCCCCAGGGCGCAGAGGACGGCGCCGTTCATGCGGAACTTGTGGAAGTCCACGTTCTTCAGGCTGAACTCGTTCACCGTCCACGCCAGCCACTCGCTCACGTGACTCTCCGCCCACACTCTGGGATCTGGGGAGAGGGGGGAGGAGCCGAGCCCAGACTTGATTGGAAGGGTTAGGGTGTGGGAGCATTCCCACACGGCGGGGAGTCTTCCGGAATCTCATTTGAACATTTCCCGTGAGCTACGACACAGATCTTCAGGGTGCATGGACAAAGACGTGAAACCCTTCACTGACGTCTTGGTAAGAAACGACCCCCTTGTTCATGCTTCATATAAATGGTGAAAAAACATCGCACTGCGATGCCATCACAATGGATTTGTATTCTTTTTTAGCGTTGATAAACGAAACATGTAGGCGGGTCTATTGTAGACGTTACGTAGACATTAGAGAATTAGGTATTTGGCTGCCCTAACCATATGCATGTTAGGGCAACCACAAACGATCAGCAGTTTCAGTTGTCTGCAAATAAGCACTTAATAAACAGGAAACCCCCCAGCTAATTCAAGGCGGTATGAGGACAGCCAAAACACCATTCAAAAGCAGAAACACCATTTGTGTACTTCCTAAATAGCTAAGAAGTGTTGTTCGTCATTAGTATGTGGCATCATTATAATATTGTTTCGAACCCCTGCTTTCACCTGCAACCCTTGCACAGCCGTTCTTCCATTTTGGAAGTTAACTCTTTATGTATCGTGGAACAGACTAAATGCAACATTGTTTGCTGGATCGTGTCTTAGCTTTCGGCAGCATGTCTATGTGTTTTTTGGGGGTGGGTGATTTTCTAAGAGACGGTGTGTGTTGCTGTTTGACCAGACAGACGGTCGAGGGAGAGAACTCGATGGCCCCCAGCTCTACGCGGTACCTTTGGGAATGCCCAGTCTCTGCTGCTCCTTTGTGAAGCCGCTGAACGTGGCTTTGAGGGCCTGAGACATCATCTCTTTACTCCCCGGAGTGAGCAGGGGCACGTCTCCACACTCCAGATCTGAAAGATAGAGGAGGGAAGACAGAGATGAAGAGAGAGAGTGAGAAAGAAAGACAAAGAGAGAGAGAGACAGGGAGAGAGTGGAGGGAGGGAAAGAGAAAGGGGGGGGGGGGGGTCAGTCTCGCTAACCGGACACACTGTAGTAGCCACACACACACTCGGTCTTTAGCTCTAGTTCCTCTCTCACCGTGATCAAGCACTTGGCTCAGCCATTACATCCTGTTCAGACAGACAGTGTATCGACATCCCATCTAATCCATTAAATGTCGCAGCTGTCGCAAAAGTGCTCAGTGTATCGCAGGAACACACCCTTTCAGGGGAAAAATTTATTTGTTTCCCCGCCGTGTGTTGTCCAGGTGCCTCTGTGTTTTGCCAGGACACAGGATACGCGCCTGATATCTAGACGCCAGAAGTCGCCACGCTGCATTGCTTCGAAGGAGCGTGCCCACAAGTGACTGGCTGCCTGGGTGGGACACAGGGTGAAGCCTGGGGTCTGTCTGAGATCATTCCGGAACCCTCTAATTCAGCCCCTGGTCACACAGGCACACAGTTAGGGCGCCAACAGAAAGGCCTACTGTTGCCCTGGCTAGGCATTGGGTCAAACGGTCAGGGTCAAAGGTCAGCAGTGAGGTGATGATGTCACCCTGGCCTCTGGGGTGTGTGTGTCGGGGGAGCGACGACTCGCGGTCACACACACACAGTGTTCTCAGTTCACACATTGGGTATCCAGCTGGACACAAGGAGAGTCTTTGATGGCTTTAAACAGTGCCTGATGACTGGCGGTGCTCTAATTAGATTGACTGGTCTGTGGAGGCTGGAGGAGACAGAGGCGGTGTTAGAAAGAAGAGTTGATTCAGGCGAGGGGGGAGGAAGACGGGGGAAAGCCCCCATGCCACAAAAAATACTAAAAAAACTCTGATTTAAACAGCAACCCCACCACTTTTTCCACAATGGGGAGAGAATTACAGTGCATGCTACAGATTACTGAGACAACCCTCTAAGAATGTGCTTTGAAAGTCGCCACAAAAAAAGAAGAAGTATTTGACAACAATGAACACTTTCTACAGTGCAGAACAAGCAACCTCAAATAAGTTGACGCATGCTTTTTGTGAGTTTTGCCTCTGCATCTCTCTCTCTCTCTCACATCGCCGGTGTCATTCTCCCAGATGTTCTGGCCTCCTCTGCTGGATGGGCCAGCGTCCTGGACTCTCTTGGAATGCTCAACAGCTGTCCCTGATTCGCCAGTCGCGCCGACATAACCCAGCGCTGGAAGGCTGGCTGACAGGAGAACTAGACCTAGCCCTGTCTGTGTTGCTCTGTGTCTGTCTGCCTGTCTGTCTTCCACCATCCGTCTACTCACTGGGGGGGGGGGGGGGGGGGGGGGGCTTTCTTCAGACATCGTGGTCTAATGTCCTTACAGAGCGCTACGGCTTGCCTTTCCGGGATGACTGGAGACGAGTTGGTCCCCGCGTTCATCCTTCCCTCTCCCCAAAAAGACATCCCCCCAAGCTCCCTGTGTCTCTTACCATGGAGATGGTCAGCGTGCATTAAAACCATTAGAATTCCGAACATAGAGCAATGAAGCATTGTGCTAATGGTTTAGACCCACATCGCAGCTGTGTGTGATAGCTAATGCACAGCGTCCATTAACAGAAGAGGCGGGCTTGGATCTTTAGCCGGTGAATGGCTGGGTCCTGATACGGTTTCAATAGCTGCGTGAGAACCATTAGCCATGGCAGGGTCAGAGGCTCTGAGCGTTAAGTGTCTCCTAACCAGCCCGATCCACACTGGATGATTGGAGTCTGTCTCAACCCGAGACGAGGCTCATCCATTAGGACGAGAGACGCTGGAACGCTCTCCGTTCCCCTCGTCCCGTCTGCCGATGGCGGGATGGCAATGTCGCGGGACGAAAAGACGACATGCGCCAAACGAGCGAGGGCCACATGTGGATCGGGTATCGATTGCCTCCTCTCCAGTGACATCACTATGTGATGGTCGGACATGAGTGGTGAGTGGTCTGCCACGATGGTGTCACCACCCCCTCCCCCTCCCGGGTTGCCAAGGAGATATCAACCGCTTGGACGACCTCTCTCCCCCCCCCCCCGAACCTGCCAGGCAGAGATGAAGGTTCTGCCTAACACCTCACACCCAGGTCGGGAGAGTCAAGGAGAAAGTGGTGCACATGCACACACACACACACACACGTGAACCAAATTAGCAGTATCCTTTGCCTGTGCGCCAGAGCGAGGGCGTGAAATTTGGAATTTTCGGCCGGGGGGCTACAGCTCTTGGGAACTGGAGACCCTCGACAGGGCCAGGCGAGATGGGGCGAGGTCGGGGTGGGGAGTGTGTGTGTGTGTGTGGGAAGCGGAGGGGTGACTCATCGGGCTGTAATTGAAGCCGATCACAGGACAGGAGGAGGAGAGGGGGAGATGAATGAGAGGACTAAAGAGTGTACTCTCTCTCTCTCTTTCCCTCTCTCTCTCCCAAGGTGACATCAGGCAGGAAACGGACCATCTCCCAGGCGGAAGTGAACTTCCTTCATTCGTGAAGGCGGCGCCGCCTCGCCTAAGATGATGCAAGGCATCATTGATAATGCAACGTGGGCTACTCTCTATATACAGTACCAGTCAACATTTTGGACACATTTTCCCATGTGTCTGTGCAGGTTTTGACCACAATGTGGGGAATGCCGTGGGCGAGTAATAAAAGAGGGGTCTATTCAGAGGAGCTGTTGGGGTGTTTCTAAAGTAAATCACTTGATGGGTGATTTAGAGGGACGATTTATTTTGGTCTCCTTCCGAGATCAAAATATACTTCAGACAAGCGATCTATCTCGCACCCTCTTTTGCTTGAGCTGTGTATGGGACAGCTGTTCTCATCACAACGCTTTTGGTCCACTTCCTGTTGCGAAGGTGCCACTTGATGAGGTCGAGGGGAGAGGTTGAGAAGGTGGGTCAGGTGTTTTAAACCCGGAACACCCACGGTGAAGGAATGGAACAACCCTCTCGCTCAGCTATGGTAACTGGTGGGAGAGGTGAGGGACCATACCAAAAGAACGGGGGGGGGGGGGGGGGGGGGGGGGGGGGTGGAGCCAGCCTATGGTGGTCTGAAGGGCAGCCCCGACCCCCGCAGAACCCCCAGTCCAGAGGTGGTGGTGCTATCTGGGGGGCTCTTTGATGGAGATTCCTATCTGTCCCAGTCTGGGAGAGCCAGAGGTCATAAACCAGGCCGACATGAAGGGAGCCCATTCAGGTCCCAGAGGGTAATGAAGTGGCAGGGGGGCTGTTGAGGGGGAAGGAGGGGGGGGGGGGGACTCAGATCTCTAAGAGGGACGCTTGTTCTTCAGCCCCCCTCCCGTTTTCTACGTGGCTATTTGGATTTCCATCTCAATGCAGAGAGCCGGGGGCTTGCAGGGACAGGAATAGAAGTGGCCGGCGGGCGTCCACAGTGCGGGGAAGCCCCGGAGCCAGAGCGAGGAAAGGCCAAACCCAGACCCAGACCCAGGGTCAGACCCAGGGCCAGACCCAGGGCCTGCCACCCGGTCTGAGGTCGATGTCCAGGCCAGTATCACATAGCACTGGGACAGTGAGTCTATCCTTAGGCTTCCACCACTGTCTGTTGGACACCGTCAACCCTGTACAAGTCTGTGGTTGTGTGCCAGCCCACGCAGCTTAAGGCCATATTATGCTGCTGCTGACTTTGTACTAAAAAGACTACTGTCTTTTTACAAAGCAAACACTGGGCTCTCCAGGAACACCACACTCCAGGAGCACAGCCTGCCGACGCTGGCAGAAAGACGACTGTCTCGCGCTCCGGCTGCTTTCTTTCCCTACCTCCCTCCGTCCCTCTTACTATATCTGCAATCACATTAGCTTATGATGTGAAAGGGCATTAAGAACTCTATATTGTTTGCACAGTCTCAGGTCTGGCGTTATGACATTAGCTTCATGTCTCCATTGATCCCTGGCTGGGCCTGGCTGGATGCTAAGTGTCTTCCAGTTAAAAGCTTTGATGGAAATTCCCAGCTTTCCTCAGAACATGACGGAACACAAAGTTCTTACAAATGGCTCGCCTTCACTCTTCATGCATACCAAACTGACGCAACTAGACACGAGTTCTCTGAGAATGGTGTTCTGTTCTTGTATTTTGTCTTAGACCATCTCAGAATGTGAAATACTTGTGAAATTCCTCTCTTTGCCTAATGTGAAAAACAGTGTACACAACTTTATTTCACAACCCTTCAAATGTACTTTGGTGGGTTGAGACACATGGAGAAAATGAGAGGAAGTTAGTTCTCTCTCTTTTCGTGACACAGGCTTTTGCTCGGTTCTACCACACCAGAATGCAGGTGGTGTTAGCTTAGCAACGCGTTTCCAGCTAGCCTTCCCCCAGACCCGGCACTGGTGTAAACAGACAGGGGATGCTCTGAGTGAACTGTTTAGGCGCTAAAGCAAACACACGTCTCTGACAAACAGTTTACTCCCGCCTTTGCATTCTTCTAAGAAACCCTGTTGCCTGTCCGGTTTTCCACCCAAACGGACACATTCCTCCGGAAACTTTTCTGGACACTTGAGCGTGAAATACGATGAGAAAGGGATAAACCAATGGGAAGCATGATTCACTGTAATCCATGTTGTAGAAATGAATGCTTTCCAATACTCTTTGCACAAACACAGTTCTGTACATAATTATACATCACAATGTAGCTCATGCTAGCAGTTCATTTGAAAGCAAGATATGGGCGACAGATGTATACTCGATAAATTAATTCCCCCAGACCACACTTGCATGCCATACATACCACTGGTGTTTTACAATTGCTAATATGCTTCTCACAGCTTTTTCTTTTGCTTCTAACAAAACCAGAACATTACTGTGGCACTGACGATGAAAGATCTGAGCTTCGATATATATCGTCCACCATTGAAAAGTAATGTATTATTTTTCTAGAGTTGAACCTGACTCAAACCCATATGTTGAAGAGAAAGTCCAAGTTTCCTGTTTGAGAAATACAAAAAACTTGTTTTACTTATTTGATCTTGAACTTCTTCTCTGCTTGATAACACCAACACATGATAAGAAAATAATGTCCTGCAATATAATGTTGGCGTTCGTACATAAACACACAAACAAAACCACACACGCAGGAACAACATTGAGTCAAAGTGACTCATGCTATCAAAAGAATGACTGGACCCCTGGGGAATACACTGGTGTTCATTTTCACAAGAGTATTCATGACGCAAACCGGCATCTTGAAAAATGCCTATTCCCATACTCGCCATTTGTCATTCATTCCTCATAGGTTTCCATAAACCATAAACCTATGAGGTCGAAAGCAGCACACAGGGATTCTAAATGTGGGTTTTATGAGAACCTGGCAACGTCGAACTCCCATCAGCAATGCAGTACAGTGGAAGGGAAGTGTCAAAGTCAAGTTCTCTTTAGCGCTGGCCCTTGGGCTCGCCTCAGACGCCTACAGTAATTGTAGCTAGCAACACTTAGCGACTAGCAACCTGGCCACTCCGTTTCTCTCTCTCTCTACCTCAACTATGCAGATACGGAAAGACCAGACGAGGAACCCAGCTGTGAAAACCGCAACGCCTCACCCCCCAGCCTCTCAGCTTTGACCCTAGCCCCAGCCTCTTATGTCTCTGCCTGCCAGAACACATGTGCCTGCCTCCCACTGCCAGTGTGTCACTGAGGCCCCCACTCAGCCTGCTGTAGGAGTCCAAGTCACACCTACAGGGTAGAACAGCCCCCGAAACCCGTCCTCCACCAAGAGCTATAACGGATTGTTCTCCGCCATAAAAGCCGATCTGCTTGTCGATACTGTTTTTATGGAGTAGGTTTTACATTCATTAAAAGAGCCGTCTGGGACTTCTGGGACCTGGCTGATTACAAAAGCAGCCCCCACTCCCTCCCCCCCCCCCCCCAAAAAAAAAACGTTGACTCCATAAACAGGTGGCCGGCAGAAAGCTAACCCGCAAAGGGAAAACAAGAAATCTGGGTCGCTCTTCGTCCACCAAAGACCTCAACCGGCCTTGTTCAGGCCGACTGAACATCGCTGAAAACTGCAAGTCCTACAGGACAAAACACTGATGTCTATAGCAGACTGACTCCCTCTTGTACTTTGGGACGAAGGGGAGGGAAGAATGAAAGAAACAAAGAAAGACTTTCCAAGCATGGAACTGCAACAACCATAATAGCAACAGCAAAGGAGGGTGGACTAAAATAGTTACGACCAGGGCCATGGTGGGACGCGTAGGCGGTAGGTGGCCACTGCTCTGGAGCCATTTTGGGGCAGTGCGGAGCCCCACGGGACGCCCAGTCGCTCTCATAATGGGGAGGTTATGAGGAAAATAAATGCCCGTGACGGGGGTAGTCGAGTCGGCGGCGCGCGCCAGCAGTCAGCAGGCGTCTGTGACTCAGTGATTAGTAGCGTGAGACGTCTGGAGATGAGACAGGGGCAACGCACCAGGGAGAAGCCACATCAAGGGCTGAGGTGACGTGACAAGCTCATGTGGCCCACAGAGGAGCTGGAAAAGAAGGGAGGGAGAGAGGGAGTGTGGAAGAGAGGAGGAATGAGAAAGAGGGGGAGGGGGTAGGACGTTGTGAAAACCTCCAGGCTTGTTAACTTCTTTTTTTCCAGCACTGGAACGTGCTTTTCTCCTTTTGTTTTGGATGCCGTTTTCAGAGGAGCAAATGATTACAGAAAAGAGGACATTAAAGGGCACTCAAAAACGTTTTTTTCTCTCTGATGTTCTGATGCTCCAGTCGATCGTTTAAATAGAGAGTTTTAGAACATGGTTCAAATCTGAGACAAAATCATTTTTACAACTATTTCACAGAATCCCAGGGGCTTCTGACACATCAAATGGACCACACCTTTGGCCGTCTCCCTCTCTCAGCCTGCCTAGCCCTCACGCTCAACACACGTGCTTGCCATTCAGCCCACTCTCGTATCTGGAAGCAACTCTCCTGCTTTCATGACTAAGCTGTCTAAGGCAAAATGAAGGCGCGGAGTCACACGAGAGGCATCCTCAAACTGCCCACACATGACCGTCTCTCTGTTCATGGGAGACGGTATTGCACACAGACGCATGAATGAATGGATGACGAATGAAAAATGGGGGAAACACTGGTTCTAAGGAATAATGGGGTGAGACATCACATCCCATTTGTGGAGACAGACGGGGTCCTTGTGGACGCACATAGACGTCCATTTGAAAAGCGATTACGCTACATGTAGATGCGTGAGGCCCATTCAGTAGAATAGGCGCCCGATGCCCACGAGGCACGAGTACAACCTTGCGTGTAGACATCATTCGGTCACGCACACCCGTTAATGACCACGGGCAAGACATCAAACAGCCCCTCGGTGTTATGATCTGGAACTGACAACGTGGTTGGCCGGTTCTCGGCGCTATGCAGATTGATTGAAAAATAGATAAATAAATAAAAAAGACCTGGATTGACTACAGTTCTGGTCGAGGCAACGACCCACATCAGAGGGAGAAGGGATGGCTTCAGAGCTGTTTGCACAGCTGCCAAGCTGCCAGGCGGGCTCAAACATGGGTACATTACACACACACACACACACACACAACGAGCCGCCACCGAAAGGAGTGCTGACATGGTCAAAACAGCCCTGAACTTACAGGCTTATGCAACAACACACAACCAGGCCAAAATGAAAACACACTTCAGCGTGTCAACAGGCGGGCGGGCAACAAGGGAGAGGGCCCTGCGCCCGCGACATGGGAGGTGTAGTGTGTGTGTGTGTTGTGTGTGCCCATCAGTGTGTGCCAGCTAAGACAAGCAGCGGTGTGTTCATCAGATAAAAGGCAGCCGCACCCCCCCCCCCCCCCTCCCCCACTGAGGGAAGCAGAGTCACAGACATTCCTGACCGTCACTGAGCCCTAACCTCCAGCTCTCACAGAACCTCACACAGGGACAGCTCCATTTGGGTGACATCAAGATACCCTCGTACCAGATTTTTGAATTACATGAATGAACACTTACTCCTACTAATGCACTCCATGTGACTGGTAAAACAAAATATGGTTTCAGAAAGAAGAAAATGATGACGGCATCAAAAGAAAAAGTTGTACTTTTAAATATAACATCCTCCCATCTTAGGATGAGATCTCTGTTTCTTAAGATATTCTGTCTCTTCCTCTTCTCATCTTCCAGCCATGTTATGGCTACAGGGGTAGGCTGAAAATAACTGGTGCTGGTTTGAAGTGTCATGCAGCCAACGTTGTATCAATACACTGCTACTGTAACACAGTGGAAATAGCAAGAATACAAGAAGCTTTGTTTGGTGTCACCTTTGACCTCGACCGTCTGTAAGCACTTAAAAGGAATTAACTCAATGAGCTACGATGAAAGGGGACTTGAGTAAGTTGACACTTGCTACACCTTGACAAAGGAAAGAAGATAAACAATACTATGAGGTGTGCTTCCAACCACTTGACTCGTGTGTCAATGTGCATGTACGAATGAAAGATGAAGACAGAAAGGGGAAAAGTTGAAAAGTGAGGAACAAGAATAGGAGTGTGTGTGTGTGTGTGTGTGTGTGTGTGTACGTGCGATGGATCCATCATACCTCTTGGCAGCTACACGCTGACCCGAGTACACACGGTAGAACAAGAAGGAGCTAGCTTACGAAATGGTTTTGCAAGATAGCGCTACGCTTTGGCAATTCAACTGCAGCTGTCAGCACAATTTCTTCTTTACAGGCGCGTGTGCATCGCTTTGAGAACTTGTGTGCGTATGCCCGCGAGCAGTATGCAGGTGTCGCATGCAAGAAGATGGGAAAACATCACAGCGTTCACCTCAAGAAGACATTACACCGCTACGTTCAGCTCAGTGGGTTAGGGTGTTGCTTAAGTATCGTGTTTCCATGATGTCCTAGAGCCATGCCAACTTTACAGCTGCTACACCACCCAAGCAGCCGAATTAGTTTAGTAGGCTCATTATGACAGTAGGCAACTACAGCTAAGTCAACAACATTAAATAAATCTGGGATCCACCAGACAAGCTTTTTTTTTTTTTTTTTTTTTTTTTTTTACATTCACTTCTTGAAAGAGTGCAAATGATTTAAATTCAGACCACAGACTCAATCTTAATCTGGACCAAGACATAAACAAAAAGAGTGTGAGCTTGTCTTCCTCCCAAAGTGTCTGATAATGCCAGCCCCAGTCCTGAACCTGCCCTGTACGCATGGAAGCTTCCGGGCCACAGGGAGGAGACCCAGCCCTCAGGCCTGCACACTCATCACGTTAGCCTCTGAATCCCTCAGGACACACACATTCAACCACTCTGGAGAGGGAGTGGAGAGGAGGGAGGGAAGGCTGATGAAGGGAGGAGGGGGGGCTGATGACTGGGCATAACTGCCAGTCTCCCGTGAAGGGCGGTATGCCCTCCACATGGCCTCCCCTGCAGCCTGTGAGTGGGCAGGAACGGGCAAAGTGTTGGGAAGGTAACTGGTACCATGAGTGCATGTTTATAGCAGCCTTCAGTAAAAGGGCTGATTGTTTCAGAGGGCAGTTAGCTTTACAGACAACTCCACGTGACTTCCAGACACTCACAGAAACACAGAATGTCTACGGTACTCTACCGAATCCTGGGTAATATAGCTGTCTACTGAAATAAGTTAGCCAACAGGCTAATGGTCAATTAGTCAGTGTATGTAGCCTACAGGTAGTCAACATGACACTTCTAATGTTGTATTGTCACACTGTATAAAAGTCTACACCTAGCATAGCCCATGTAAATGTATGTCATGCAACAAATGAATCAATGATAATTTAATGTGCGATTCAATTTACAACTGGAAAATATTCTTGCATGTCTCAGTTCCCCGGTGCAAGCAGACATTTCCCTTACTTTAGGCTTGAAGAACATGAGTCGTTTAAACAAACAATCTTGTAGATAGATACTGTACATCCACCCAGCTGCCACGAACAACCGCTATTCTCTCAACAACACGGACATTATGTCCCATTAAATGACTTTATCAAAAGCGCACTTAGCATCACTCAGAGGCAGACAAACAGTAGGATGCTTCAACGGATCTCAAGAAGCCCACGACGTAACCAGATTAAATGCATTAATACAGGGCAATTGTACAGCCATCATTCAAAACAGTACTGTAGGCTAATGTTCGCCTCGTGTAATACACTATTTTCTTTACTCACCGTCCATTTTTTCAGATTTAATGATGGTTAACGTCGGTTTCATATCGACAGCTGCCGTCATGACCATCAGATCAATTTATTTGATACAGCTGCGTGCGGTCTATGTTCTGTGAAACAATAGTTCCGAAATAATTTATATAAAAAAAATTCCCTATGTTGTCCAACAAGCTTGGCTTGGCAATTCTGCGTTTCTCCTGCCCTCCCGCCTCAATTGAACTACACCACAATTCTATTTTATTTTGAACTAACTTCTCTTTCGATCTCCGTTACTCTCCCTCTCTCTCTCTCTCTTCTCTCTTTCTCACTCACTCACTCCCTCCCTCTACCACCGTCAGGGCGTATCTGTCCTCTACTGCGCGCATGTAGCTTACAAGGCAACTGAATGGGCGGCGTTTAGACTGAGAGTGATTCACAATTCAATTACATTCTTGCCCTCTGTCTTTGGGAGAATACAGACACATTATATCTGCGCGTCACAGGCGACAACGCACGGACTGTTCCCTTCACAGTTTCTCCTTACATTTGAACGGTAGTACCTACTCCTTTAGACACATAGATGGTTGAGAATCCTTTGAGTGTTTGTGTTGCTTTCCAAATTGCCTGGATTGGTTTAGTGAGTTGAAAAACCTGCAATTATGGAACTAAGATTTATTTAGTAAAAGTTTGACTTAAATGCCCACAACATTACGGCTGAATAAATGCCCTTTATTCATGTTTGCTTAGATAAATCAGTAGTTCATCAGTGCTTTGAAGGTAGTCTAAACAGAAAAAGGTGACATTAACAGTATTTGACAACTGTAGCTTAAGGGGCAGCAGTACATAGAGAGCGTCATGGGCCAAGGGAACCGTCTGTGTCCAATTGCATAAGTCCAAGCGTCCCTATAACTTGTAACCAGCCCTCATAAACACCCCAGAGTATTTCCTGTTCACCTTGTACTGATCAATAAACTACAAGCTTGGGTTTTAACAGAACTACTCACTTGGATCTGTGAAAAAGGATGACGCCTTTGAACCAAATGCTCAGGATTCAAATATGCCCTTTGGTGCAGGGGAAAATGAGGATAGCAGAAACACATTTAAAAGTAACCAACAAAGTAAACAAAAATATGCCTGTTTCAGTGGGTCGATCCCCCATGTAGCGCCACAAATACATTTCATTTGAAAGGAAAGGGTGACTCTGGCCTGTTACCTACTCTAATAAGGGGCGATAAGAACATCATATTTGTATGTGCCTGTGCAAGAAAGACATGGAATTCATATCAAGGGAGAGGGAGTGGACTAGTAAGGCCCCAGTTGAAACGACCAGTCGCAAATTACCTACCATGGCAACAGATTGTCACTGCAATTCACCATGCAGGTCAGTGTGCTGTTTGTGGAACGCACCAATGTTGGCAACTACCTCCCAGGCACTATTACTGGAGGAAATATGGCAACTGGCAGGACTAACAGAATATTAATTTGTTAAAAACATTGCAGCGCTATAAATCACACAGTAGGCTTGGTTCCATCCAACAAATGTATCCTTAATCATTCTCTATAATTTCCCCAAATCTGCCCAATCTATGTCCACAAAAGAAACCTTGTTAGCCAAGTCAATATGGTGCATTCTAATATGCATGGAATATGATTCTGCTGGTGTATGTCGTTTCAAATGGGACTGAGGAGCCAGGAGTATTGATTATGTATGGATTTTTAAATAAGGGATTCTTTACAGTCCCCATTAGCTTGCCCTGAATCAGGTTTCACTTGTCAGATAGTGGCTGCCGTGGCAACGTCTGAGGAGAGGGGCTGTGGGTTTTGCGGTCTGCTCCCAGCAAGAGGCCATCGAAGGGGGGTATAGGCATGCAAGGAGACGGGGGGGGGGGGGTATCTCTCGCTTCACCTCAGTTACTCTCTCGCCTTCACTCCATCTCTCTGACTGCACCTCTTTGTTTTGTCTTAATGAGCTCCTTGTATCTACTCTTAAAAGGACAGGCTGGGTCCTTTTGTGCCTAAGGGCAGCCATTAAAACCTAATTGGGTTGCTGACTAATATCTAGACCGGAGCTTAGTGGGCTTTTCCATGGGGGTGCGTGTCATCAAACCACCCCCACCCCCTTCCAGACACCACCCCCCCTCTTCTTTCTGAGGTGGGTGAGGAGTTAGGGTTAGCAGGCCCCCTCCACCTTTATCATCTTTAATATGCGACACCACTCATAAACAAACAGCTCCTGTGTGTCTTTGGCTCAATAGTAAAATAATGTTTCTAGTTGGCAAAAACAGCCTTTAAAAAAAAAAGAGTTTGGCAGAAACTCGAGAGGCTGCATAACCAATTTCGTTTACAGCCTTGTCCCATATCTAAGCAAACATGTGAGCTTGGTTTTCACTGTCTCCAATTTCTCACCTGGCAAATGCTGTTACCATAGCTCTGACAGTTAGCGCTTCATGCGCTGAAGCCGTACTCTAGATGTGATGCCATTGCTAACGTTTGCCTGAGAGACACATCTGCGATGTCTGACTGCTCATCCCTAATCCACACATGGAACTGGTGCACCTGCTGCTCACAGGGTCAACTGACAGCTAGCTGAGAGGTTAGCGTTGTCGCAAATCATCCAGAAGCCCATAGATTTTTTTTGCTTTGACACCTAAACGGTGTTAGCTGGGGTAAAACCTCCACTGATCTGACATAGAATAAAATATGTTAGGAAAATCTTTTATTCATACATTTTTCAATTGTGTGCTTTTTAGTGTACTGTATGGAAATTTGGGAGAAACTATCTGAGATAAGTTAAATATCCATGTTAGGCAAATCAACTTTTAGCCTTGGTTGAGAGAAATCCTGTACATTTTACCACATGCTAACACTGAATTTCCCTTCTGTAACCCTCTGTCATTTCGATGTTAAGCTTTACAATATGTTCATTTAAAAGCAAATTATGTTGGGAAAGCATGTTCTCAATGCAGTGGTACCCTTGGGTCGGCCCTCGTCTATACGGGAACCACTTAGGTACTCTCACACACACACACACACACACAGACGCACGCTTTTTGTTTCTCCTGTTTAGCGCCTGTTATCTGGGGATGCCACAGGATGGATGCAGTCCTGCTGAGATCACAGCATACAGTGGGGAATCCAGCTAGGTGTGTGTGTGTGCGCGTGTTTCTCCACTCCGTCAGCACAGTGTGCATTTGAGCGTGCAGGGGGTGGTGCTGGGGGCCTCTCCGAACAAAAGCTCTGCTCTTTCTGAACAATTAGCTTCGCTAAAAAGGACATCTCTGCCTCCATTAGCGCCACCACGTGCCCCCCATCACTCCATTGTGCAGATAATTCAATTATCCCCACCCCCTCTGAGTCTCGTAGCCTCACAGGCCTCCCTCCCTCCTTCTTTCCTCCCCTCCCTCCCTCCCTCCCTCTCTGCCTCCAGAGCTCACTGATCAAATTCAATCACTCCATCCCCCCACTACTACAGGAAAGCCCCTACGTCTTTGTGACTAGACAACATCCCTTAATTCTTCTTAATTTGACTCATTCAGAGTCAGTGGAGTGAAAGAAAAAAGGCTGGATCCTTTGGGGAACTTGAAAGATCTTTGAAGTTTGAGGAAAAAAGAAAAGAAATAATTAAGTATTCTTAAATTAAGTATTTTCTATGGGTTGGTAAAATGCTCGTGTCAACACTCACAAGAGTTCCAAGACAGTGCCATTCCTTACTCAACACAAAGGAGGTGTACCCTGAGACCTGCCTAAGTGCAACTTTGGGATGAACTGGCCGTACCTGCAGTCCCACAGAATGTGATGTCGTTGCAGACTTAGTACATTGGAACCAATGTTCCACAATTCTTTTCTTACTCCCGTGGCATCTTTTTAGTCACTTTATTGCTGCAGATGATGAGATTTTTCATATTTGTTCTGGGTTGTAATGATATGTTTATATGTAGCGCCTTGCATGGTAGCTCTGCCGCTGTTGGGGTGTGAGTATGAATGGGTGAATTGAGAGGCAAATGTAAAGTGCTTTGAGTGCCACATATAGAAAAGCGCTATACAAATGGAGTCCATTTTCTAAAATGTCCTGGGGGGGGGCATTTGCAATACGTAAATTGACTAACTGTAAACCCAGTGACTGTGCCACCTAGAGACTCCCTGTCACATCTGTGCTACAACCACTCTGACGTCACCAAAAACGGGTCACGGCTCGGCGGACCGGGGGGGTGACGGACTGAAGCTGCATTGGCCGGCTCCACCTCTAGAGATCTCTCTCTCTCTTTCTCTCTTTCTGTCTCTCCTTTTTCCGTCCTCCCCTCCTCTTGTTTTGTTTTATTGTCGTGGGGGGGAAGTGTGCTCAGGCCTGATTAGCATCGCTGTTTCCTCCTTTCCCATAACCTCCAGACCCCCACAGGCCGCCTGTTTACTTTTAGAAATAAAAAATGGGCCTGCGCCCGTGAGGACGTGCCCCTCATCAGAGGCGAAACCCCTCCCCTCCCTCAACTCAGACCCACCGCCCACCCCAACCCTGGGCCAGTGACCCCCCCCCCCCCCCCCCCGGATCCCCTCATTCCTTTTCCTCCCTCACTGCCCAGCTGTCAAATCACATCAAATAAAACACAGTCCAGTGGTCCCTGAGTGCCATATCACAGCTGTGCGCGTGTGTGTTTGTGTGTGAACGTGCAAATACATGAAATACAAATGTACAGTGACCTCATGGGTGCCTAAGACTGGATGTGTGTGTGTGTGTGTCAGTGAGCTTTTTACTGAATGGGAGCATATAGTCGTACAATATGTGCTGGGTGCGAACTTAATGAATGAAAGGTTAGGTGCTCTAGTGTGTGTGTGTGTGTGTGTGTGTGTGTGTGTGTGTGTGTGTGTGTGTGTGTGTGTGTGTGTGTGTGTGTGTGTGTGAGAAGAATGTGTGTATTTCTCGCGTACACTTGTCTGCGAGAACATGTGAGTGTACACAACATGTCAGGATTGGCGCACACACGCGTGTGCAGTGGATCTCTTAAGTAGGCGTTTGTGACGGAGCTCAGCAGGGTGAGAGTGGCCAGGGTGCTGGAGAGAGGAGCGGGGTTCCTGTAAACACAGCAGTGGCATGGCAGATGTCAGGAAGCAGTGTGTGTGACAGTGAGCTCAAGGCCAGACGTGCCATGGCCTCTTGAACATACAACTTCCCTGCATCTGCTTCCACGACTCTGACGGTGCACACACTTTACATTGAAAACACACTCAATAGGTTTCCCCGACAGACTGCTTGTGTGGAATTTTGTTGAATTTAAACTAGACTCAGATTGTGTGTTGTTTACGGCTTCCGTGATTTAGATGGGATTTGCAAAGGATCAAGGTTTTCATTCTCAATGTCATTTGCTAAGTGCACCTGTGCCTGTATTAACAACATGAAATCCTTCCTGAGGCAAGATGGGTCTTGTTTGTATTAGCTGAGGATATAAAAAAAACACAAAAAGCTTTCTTATAGGCCGTTTACATTTTAAGTTCTAGGTGGGTAGGCACCAACAACATTGGTGACCATTTTCCATAAGGCCATCTGGGCAATCTGTTGAGGTAGCCCAGTCAATCTGTGTTTAATTGCACTGGCTCTCTGAAAATGAAAAAAAAAATATACCAAAGCAAACATCCATCGGCAGAAATATGGCATTGATTAATTGTGTGCTGGGACTTGGGCTGTAAAATATGAAAGGCCAGCTCACGTCATGTATAGTAAACGTGTTCTGAGCCAAGGTGCACAAAAGACAACTTCAGCAAAAACAAGCCTCAATGTACACGCCAGGGAAAGAGCATGTGGCATTAGTATGATGTAGGCTACCGAAAAGGACCACAGGCCTCTTTTCAAATTGATTGTAAACAGAGGTTGACCTCAAACAGCAGTAGCATGCGAAATAAAGGAGGTCAACATGTCTCAGTTCGAGAAGCCAAACGTGTCCCACCAACGGTTCCAGGGCGTGGAGACAATCACTGACAGTGTCAGGGGTTACTGCTCTGGTTTTGAGGTTAGTGGAGCCATTTGTCTCAGTTCACTGGCTGCGCTACACCTTCGGTGGCAGCACAGATATGTAGATGATACTCCTTGGGGTAGCAAAATGACTCTAATGGTATCTACAGGCGGTTGCAAAAAGACCGTTGAAAAAAGACAGTTGAATGTCAGATATGCTGTCTTGAGATCAAGAGAGAGAGAGAGAGAGAGAGAGAGAGAGAGAGAGAGAGGAGAGAGAGAGGAGAGAGAGAGAGAGAGAGAGAGAGGAGAGAGAGAGAGAGAGAGAGAGAGAGAGAGAGAGAGAGAGAGAGAGAGAGAGGAGAGAGAGAGAGAGAGAGAGAGAGAGAGAGAGAGAGAGAGAGAGAGAGAGAGAGAGAGAGAGAGAGTGTAGACAGAGAGAGAGAAAGCAAGAGAGAAAGCAAGAGAGAAAACAAGTGAGTGCGAGAGAGCGAGACAGAAAGAAAGAAAGAAAGAAAGGAAGAAAGAAAGAAAGAAAAAAAGAGAGAAGAAGAAGGAAGGGGGGGGGAGGTCATCCCCCGGACATTCTTTTTCACTTGGACAATATTTATTTCAATGGTTTAACACAAGCACCACCAGAGGAGACTCAGAGAGGAGTGTGTCTCCAGCAACAAACATCAGAAAATCCTATCAAATCCTCGAGTCCAGAATGCACTGATGCGTCTCCTGAGACACAGTCAGAGGCTTGGGAAAAAGACGGCTGCCCTTTGGCCAGAGCCGTGCCCCCTGCATCCAGCCGGGGGGGTGGGTGCAAGTGGAAGGGGCGGGGGAGTCGTTGGTGACGGAGGAAAGACGGTTCCCCGAGCGCCCCTGACCCCCACCTCCCACCCAAACCCTCTTCCGTGGCATGTGTCCCAGTACCCCCCCCCCCACCCTCCCCTTCCTATCTTGGCATAAATCACACTCAGAGAGGAGGCCAGGCCAGTCCAGCAGTCGCAAACGCACTGGAAGGAATGTTCCCGTTTTTAAATAAACTGCCAAAAAAAACGTAAGAAGGAAGAGTTTTGAGGGGTCGAAAATATCTGGGGCATGAAGCCAATCCCCCCGGGGAGGAGAAGAGGAGGATGAGGAGGAAGAGGCATCTGGTAAAGGCATTGCCCCGGGGTCAACCTCACCAATCTCCCCAGAGAGCCGGAGCCCCACAGGGGGTAGGCCTCAGGGCTCACAATGCAGCAAGTGTGTGTGCGCGTGTTCAAACCCATGTGCCTGAATGAAGACAGACTGGTTCCAAACGGAGGGGTAAACTGTGTGTGTGTGTGTGTGGATGTACGCTGCCACAAGTGTGGATGTGTGGGCCCATGTGTGTGACTCACAGTTCACTTGTCCACTTGCCATTCCCTTCCACACAAAGTCCTTTGTTTGCATCGAACACTTCATTCACAATGAACAATCCCCCCCCCCCCCCCAATCGGAGTTCCGTTTCTGGCAACAGTCCGTATGTGAGACCTACTCAAGACTCATGCGGAGGCAGATTATCCTAAGGTACACAGCAAACATATTGTGCTGCATACACATTCTGTACAAACAAGCACACACTTGAAAAGCCCACCATGTGACTGGATAGGCTCCCATTCAAATATTTTGACATACATATGTTTTGTTTGGCTCCACTGATGTTGGACAACCGGTTACAACCTTCCAGCTATGTTGGGTAAAAGATACAGTAGTTGTACAATATAGCATGTTGACAGTTAAGCGTCTATAAACCACGTAATCAAGTATCCTCCCCAAAACATTGTTGCCATAGCAAAACCAGGGCTTACCGGTGTGGCAGAGGTCATGTCCGTTGGGTACCTCCTGCAGGGGCACATCCTGGGGGTAGAGGGGCAGGGAGGGGTAGTGCTGCTGGGGATGGACCACCCCAGGGTGTTGGGTCTGGGAGCCGACCGCCAGGCCTCCAGTCTGCCTCTGTGGAGGTACAATACATAGTTGACCAGGTTTGGTTCAAAGAAGCAACATAGGGGCAAATTTAAAACTTTAACCGTGCTTGATTGAATTATACTCAGACATAGGTAGAATATACAGTAAGTTTGAAGTTGGATTATTATTTGTCAAGCACTGTAAAAGTTATTTTTAAATTAATTTGAAGCCCTAAAAATGCCCTTTCACCTAAGAGGTCTTGGTGCTGCTGTGTTGCTTTTTTTGTTTTATGGTTCCCATAAAAGATAAGACGGAGGCTAAATTTGTACTCTATTGGTTTATCTTTGCCTCAGTGTTTTATCCTGTTTATCACCACAAGGTTTGCATAAAAAATTGGACGTCTGAATGAATAAGTGAGCGGGATATGATTGTGTTTGTAGATGAAAGCGATAACATGCAGCCCATCAGCAATACTATTCTGAAAAGTATTTCCAAACTCCCCCCTTCTATCTCATATCAGTTTCACCAAAACCATCTAATCATCATAATTCATTTGAGGTATTCACTTTCTAACTTGATTGATATTGTGTGCCGTTTCATAAACATGGATTATTGGGTGTATTTTGGCTTCGGCAAGGGCACAACCTTTGTTCTCTCACATATGTTTATTCTTTATTTATTATTATTTTCCCACTCCTAAGGATCCCTCATTATTTGTACTACATAGACCATGCCGGTGTCAAAATGTTCGTCTTGGTCCCGATTGCGTTGCTTGTTTTTTTTATTTACGTTCTGTTGCATGGTTTAGGAGTTTACGTTTTTGTGAAAAAAGTGCCTTTTGTGGCACAAGCGACCTCAGTGCTAGCCTAACGTCACAACATCATGCATATAAGCAATTCAAGACTTGCATGTACAGTGAGTAATAATGTCACATTAAATAATGTAATTAAACTCAAGCTTGTGTCATTTGGAGCAGATAAACATCTGAAAACATGCAGGGCTAACAATAGACTGTTTCATTATACACTCTGATTATTTTGGAAGTGTAAATGAGCAGCAACAAATGTCTGCTTTTTGATCTATGTAATCTTCATACATAATAGGAATGCATGTTTATTTGAATTACCCAAATATGACTTGTACAATTTAAGTTTAAAAAACGCAGCCATCTGCAACCGACACCAGCACATCCCACAATGTCCCCAGAAATTGTACCCTCTCTAGTTCACATTGTGTTAGACTGTTATTGAACAATTATCATCATACTTTTAGGAATCTATAACAACGGATGTCCAAATTGGACTGGAAAAAGAATGGCCAGTGACTTTATGTTAGACTTATTTACTTTATATGAAACTGTACAGGGTGACAGTATGCACTTACCATATAAAAAAAAAAAACTGTGAAATGTATTCAACTTTCAGACTCTGATAACACTCCCACAACATGTCAGAATACCCACTTGACGTTGAGTCAACAACCGGTAGCTGGGAGCACCGAAGCGTTTAGACAGTATCAGGACCAGAGCAGAGTATCTCAGGTCCCTGATCCAACAGTGGCCCCTGTATCCCCCACCATGGACTTCTGTCTACCCTCCCTCCACAAACCCCCCGGGACCACGCTAGCACGGGGGTGCCAGACTGCCAATCTGATAAGGGCCCCCTGTTAGAGCGTAGCCTGGCTTATCAGCTGTGAGCTCTGCTGTCTGGAAGTATGGAGAGGGAGGGGCTGGGGGAGGGGGTCTCTTCTGGGGTTACGTAGACAGATTATGACGATGCAATCAGGGAGCACTGGTGGTGGTACTGGTGGGGGTCGGAGGGTGGGGCAGAATGGTAGTCATATGGGATTTGATAAGGCTGTCTCGAGTAAAATAAGCTAAACATCCCTAAAGCATGTGAAGTTGATATATCCCTGTAACCGCTTGTCAAAACTATTGGGAATCAGAACTTTTTAGGGAAATCATACTACCAACTGGTTGGCTGGTGATGTCAAGAACCAATCGCGAGGCTGAAGACGGATAAATGCGTGACAGCAGACGGGCAGACTACAAAGACCAAACAGTCCCCATGTTTGTCGTCCCATTTGGCAGGAACACAAACCACGTGTTTTCAAACATGGCACAAAAAAACATCAAACCCTATTTTTCGCTGTTAATTCATGCAGATGCATGGAGGAAAAAGAGAGCTGCCCCGCACCCCCCCTCCCCCCGCATCCCCCCCCCCCGCACCCTCCCTCACCTTTGGATCCTGGGCCGGGCCCCGTTAACAGTCATCTCAATTTCAAAGGCGGGCGCGACCACCTGAGCCAATTAGGACGCGGGGCGCTCTGTCTCGCCGTGTTTTGTTCGGGGGCCAGGCTGGGTTCCTATTTGCATGTGACCTCTTCCTATTCCTCTAATGGACCTCCATTCTGCATACAAATGGAGGCATTTCTGCCAGCAATTCTTAGCCCTGCACCTTTCATGGCTCACCTGACAGGAATCCCAATGTCCCCTCGTTCCTCTGATCTCGCAAGCTTTATTCAGGTTGCCCTTTCATTTGGTGGGGACCAACACTGGGTGTGCTTACAAACATTGGGCGATATAGCCCATCAAGGAACGGGTTAGGTGGATGCTGGGGCTTGAGATAGACTTGGTTACGATTGTGGTTCACAATACACTCTATATCCAGGTCCATTTGTTAGGGCTTACTGCTAGTAGGGTTAGGTGGTTAGGCACACCAATATGGAGCAACTGCCTGAGACTCAATTCAGGATTGGGGGTTGTTTTATTCCTCTCATCTTTAGCAAAACCTTTTCATTGTTCTAGTCCAGTTCTTCCTGGCACAACCCAGAGCTCAGATGTTGGACATTGGTATTGCAGGGTACGCCAAACACTACAACTTAACTCAAACCATGACCTGGTGTTACGCTGGGCTAAGGGGTTTCCAGTGGTGTGTCCTACCCATGCAGACACTCTCCTGCACACTCCTGGACGCGTGTGGTAGGTGGCTAAAGTGGGCTTAAACACACACACACACACGTGATTTACGGCTGGGGGTCTTACCATCGCGCCCAGACGGTCATAGGGGTGAAGGGCTGGGTAGGAGGAAACTGGATCCATGTAGTAACTCATCATGGGGTCTGGAGGAACAAGCCTGCGGAAGGGATCAGCATGCACACACACACACACACACAAAACAGTCAGGGCGGGGTCCCCTATCAATCACACGCTGTTTACACTTGCTGCATGTGTGAGTGTGCGTGTGTGTGTAGGTGTGTCTGTCTGGTTTTTGTATGTGATGTATAATCACAGTGGCACCGAGCTCTGTCCAGAGCAACATGAAAAACGTGAGTGTCCCAAATAACGTAGTAAACATTCCTTTCTTTGTCAAAATCACCAGGTTTGGCATTCATCAGATGAATTTTAGCTCATTTTCTGCTGATGATGTGCAATTAATTGTTTAGTAAAGTTTGGAATGTGTTGTCACCCAAGTGTCTTCAGCCATAGTCGTTTTGTGTGTCAAATTTGACCAACATTTAAGAACATTCAAGACTAAGAGAGTAGAAAAAAAATCCATTGACCGGCGTCATAGTGGAAAACTAGTCCCAGCTTCCCTTCCCCTGCCCGAGTCTCTCGTCTCCCTTCCCCTCTCATCTCTCCCTCCCTCCTTCCTTCCCTCCCTCCCACTCACTTCGGGCATCTCTTTATCATTGTTTACTAGCTACAGCATCAACAGAGGGACCAGGAACCCAGCTGTGTGGATTATGTTTATAGGGGAGCGGAGTACGTGGGCAGACACAAGATGTATGCTGACTGGAGGCTACTCCAAATCACATTAAATCCAAACAAGAAACACATCACTTACTCATTTCATAACTAATCAGTATGGTCGATGTCAATACATAGAAAATATGACTTGTCCAATGTAATCCTAGCAGATGTTCAGTAAAGTGGGGCATAATTGCCAACAGACAAATATGAAATGGATGTGTTTTAGTGGAATAGGATGGTTTACCACGCATAGATTAATACATTTTACAAGACCATGCGGTAAAAGTAAATGGCCATATCATGCAAAGCCTAAAACAGAATACACTTTTTTTTATTATAATTTTGGCTCTCTTGACCATACATTTAGTCATTAAGCAGACGCTCTTATCCAGAGCCATACACACACTTCATGAATGGACCAATGGGCCAGTAGATAAACTAAACACAGATGCACGTGATACAAATACTATGCTCAGCTCTAACCTTAAATAACTAAGAATAATCAGTATACGTCAATGTCAATACGTAAACCGTTCGACTGGAAGTAACACTCATCTCCTAATTTGCCCATCCACATTCCTCGTGGGACGCGCGACTGTAAAGGTACCATTTTAAAGCGACTAATGCATTAATACCATGTTTATGCAGCGACTAATGAATTCAGTAAGATATGTACTCTTATACTGTCTATCAAACAGTCAAATACGAAACCGAACTTCCAACTTACCGTTTCAGGTCGGAGAAACTTCCTGCAAATTGACTTCGCTGTGTAGTTGCCTGTGACACTTCAGCTGTAGACTGCACTGATAGTGTACCTGGCTCGCAGCGAGTCCAAAGAGGAAGGAATGAACACATGCTGGTGGTAGTCCCACCCTCCAATAATATTGAGATCCACTCATAATCCTAGGTGGGATTTTCCACGTTCAATCATTGAATATACAAACACGTGTTCGGGTTTGGGCTTTAGGCATGTCATTTGCCAATAAAGACACATTTTATTACTATTAGCCTATCTGAAGCTAATTAAGCCAATTCAGCTGTTGACTTTTCTATATTAACCACACATAGCTATTGTTCAGTTACATTATTCGAATGTTCCAAATAACTGTCTTTTCAACATGTTATCAGTAATAGATAATTGAATCATGTCACATGGGCCATTTTTATTTGATGTTCATCTCTTTGTTGGAACTTACAGTAATAACCTCACCTAATGACGAAAACCAAAAGGAAAGGAGTCATTAGGATGATGAACATCCTGCAATGCTGGCTTCAAACAATTGTGTTTGCGTGTGTGCTAATGTGTGTTCGGACCGTTTTGTGCCAGTGTGTGTGTGTGTGTGTGTGTGTGTGTACAAGCATGTGTGTGTATCATACATCATCACATCATCGAGGATTCAGGGTCAGATCGAAGGGTGGTCCGTTTGTACCCGTAAACCAACAGCCACCTTTTCCTTGAAGGAAGTGTGATAGTGTGTGTGTGTGTCACTGCAGTGTCACCAGCATGCCGTGCCACTAGGATACCCTTGGGCGGCACCTGCTTCCTGAAATGTTTGCCCCACCAAAGTCCCTGACAGGCACACGTGTGTGTGACACTGATTAGGGGTCCTTAGAGAAAACTCGGGCACTCTGGCGCAAAATGGGAAGAGGCGCCATGACATATACAACAGTGTTGTCCGATAACGTGCAGCGATACACAGAATTGATCGTATGTTTTGTATTTTTATCAGTGAATCCGCAGTTAAACCAGACGACCGTCCCGTTCAGTTGTGGGCGCAGGTTGTTTTTTTGATGATCGTCTCAACACTTGCGAGCCATCTGAAACACCTTGTGACGCCGTGGTAATTCCTCGACCCCGGTGCAACATTTGTTTGAATTAGAAAGTGCACGGTTGAAGACCCTGGCAGACGCTCCTCCTCAAAGTAAATCTTGGAGAGGGGGTGTGGAGAGGTGGGGGTGAGGGGGGTGTGTGAAGAGGTGGGGGCTTTCAAGCACCAGGTTAGAAGGAGTGCAGGACAGAGACCTGTGTCAAGGGAGGCCCCCCAGGCAAACGTGGGGGGGGGGGGGGGGGGTCATGGCCAGGCTGGGCTTACTCAGGGGCCCCCGTTTGAAGCCGCTGCCTGCCACCCCCCCGACCCCATCAGGGGGCGCATGGCAACACGTCGTGGAGGGCGGGGTGGGGTGTGGGGGGGGACAGAAGGAGAGGGTATGACTTATAGCCGCGAGGAGAAAGAGAAGCTCGGACATGACATGCCCCCCCCCCCCCCCCCACCGCCCCCCGTCTGATGAGCACAATTGAATAAAAGCGGCCGGCGAATGCGATCCAGATCTTCTGCCGTGGCCCCCGCAATGCTGTTTCAATTAGAGGCCCCGGGAGTTCAAAGGCGAGGCCTCGATACACTTCTGCTCCGCATGAAGCACCTCTCATCACTTGGCCTCATGCCTTTCACCTCCCCATTAGGGTGCCACCTTTTTCCGTTCAGATTTTGCCTTTCTGCAGCTCTGTCCGTGCCGACTGCAAACGTGCTTTACATTAAACAGATAGTGAATGCCATGCCATCACCTACGGTAAACGCCATCACTCACAGGCCGGGCTTGCTTTACGACCCAGTGCACTGTAGATCGGAGCATATCCGTCAGACCTTTAGTGTCAGCTTGTGCTTTTTCACACATGGGCAGTTTTTATTCTTTCTTCAGTCCGATATTGGTCAAATGTACGTATGTTTCTTTAGGTTTCTGTGTGTATGGTTGTGCATTTGCCTGCCGTGTGATTCATTTTGTGGCTTGACGTTAGTTGTCTTAAACTGTAACCGTAGTTCTTCCCCATTGCTTTGATTTCAAACTAAAGACCCTTAAAAGCTTAAAGGGATGAAATGTAGCTTAACCCAAAATCAAACCTCTCTGATATTTCCATACCTTCAATTTAGCAGTGAATGCACTAGAGTTCAAACCGTGTACAAGCGTGTACTGATGCAATAATACACATTAGTAGTAGTAGTAGTTGGAAGTATGCAGTACAGTAATGTACTGCAAATAGGCCATAGAGCTTAATGTCTGATTTAATAAGAAAGACATTTCCCCCCATACATACATTTTGTGGTCACTGTTTTCTTCCAAACACTGTTTTCTTCCAAACCTGAGCCAATATAAGTACGTCTTGTTTCTAAACCTCATAATCCCATCAGTTATCAGCCTCACACACAACTTATTAGAGGGAGAAAATCTCAACCCATGTCCTACCTATCTTCAAACATTGAAAACATACCTCTGTCATCCTATGCACACACACACACACACACTCCTCCTCTCCTCAAGATGTCCAGCAGATCGTTGAGCAGGCCCAGACCACATATCCCTTTGTCTCACGCTTTCTCATTTTGGATCTTCTAAAGATAGAGTTGACAGGTGATATTAATGGCCTTTTATTAGCTAGGATGGGCCTGATTGCTGGATGTTTCATCTGCATTTCTGCTGGAGAGAGGGAGGGAGGGAGGGAGAGGGAGAACAAGAGAGAAATCCTGATCTGTGAGTGCTGTTCCCCACCCACTCCTTCACACAGGAGTTTGCCTCTCTTTGATACCCTGCCCGAGTCTTTTTCTCCCAAAGAAACTGCCCTGCAGATGTTGTTGCTGTACGCCCGACTACAAAGAAGGACCTCTTCATGGCTAGAACGTCTATTTTGGGCCTCTGCGTTTCCGAACTGCTGTGCTCGGAGAGGTACAGACCTAATCTTCCGGCAAGGAAACTTGTCTTATTCCTTGTCCAGATATTTTTAGATTAAAGCCCCGATTGTAATGACTGAAGCAAGGAAGTCATGCTTTATCAAATAAAACAAAAAAAAGATCAATATGTAATAGCCATGCTAGACCTGGGTCACGAAAAAATCCATTGGCACAAGGAGAAAGAAAGGGGGAAATTGGGCGACGAGCCTCACTAAATGCAAGTCATGCAGAGGATTCTTGCATTGATTTGAGTGAGGTCACAGTGAGGTCTAATTGTTTAAAAGTCTCACCCCTAAACAAACAAACAACAAGTCTCCAACTTTGTTGCTCCATTGACTGTGGACAAAAGCGGTCTTGGGGATGATATTAACTCTTTATATTATCTTTAATTAATGCACCAATCCCTTTAGTGGGTTGTTTAAACAGCCTTAAATAGGCCCAGTAAGCAGGATAAACATCCCCAGTATTTGATGGTTAAAGAGCATGCAATATTGCACCAGATGGTTCATGTTGCACAAGCGTTTCATGAGGGATGAACCAGTGGACAGCGATCTTCTGTTTAAGTGTTCCTCTCGACGAGGGCTTTCAGCTCGACAGGATCACATGCTGGGTCTCTGGGTCCATGCCTAGTTCTCCCTCCCTCAATCCCAGCCCAGGACGGCTGTGTGTGTATCCTTACTCCCAACCGAGGACGGTTGTGGTGTGTGTTTCATTTGAGTTTCAATCTAAAGAGCATTGTTCGTGATGCTTGACCCTGGTTTGACCCATGGGAGGGGTCCTTGTTCCTTGGCCAAAAGTGGCTGTGTTGAAATGTAAGGGGGCTCATGACACTGTCATAGCTTCATTGGAACATTTGCTGGCTGGCCCTTCACCTCCTGAAGGGAAAGTGCAAATGAAACGAAAGTGAGCCCTTGAAAACTACGGTCGATACAGTGGAGAAATGCGAAGGCTCACAGCAAATTTTTTAAGCGGCCATTTGACACCGGGAGATTTCTTCTTCACTCCTTGAGTGTTTGTATAAGTCTGCTCTCATGAGATGCACCGACATCAACGCTCTCGTTGTTCGGAACGCTTTGAAACGTGCTGTGTCACGCTTTCACAAACGTTTCGTGAAGTTCAAAACATCCAGGCCTCTTTCTCACTCGTCGTTTTAAGACGGCGGACAACGGCGTGGCTAAGGCGACATGCAGGCAGAAGTACAGACAAAAGTACGGATGAAAAAGTGTGTGTGTGTGTTGGGGGGGGGTAGTACTAAAAGTCCATCGTGCCCTTGATAAGCTGTTTGGCGACGCTCCAAGATAAACGCCCACGCAGAACTCCCCCATCCCCACCCCCCCGACCGCCCCCCCTCTCCTTCATAGCTAGTCTCCCACACCACAGTCCTGGAGCCCGCTATTCCTCTTCATTAGCCGCCCAGAACGAGATGCATGTCGTGTAATTAGAGGAATGGAGTTTGCCCAACGCTTGCATAACACAAACACACACACACTCACACACACTCTCATTAGGGACGGCTGAGATAGAAAGAAAATGCCAGAGAGAGACTGAAGGCGGAAGGTGTGAACGTGGGGGAGGGAATACACTCAGTGTGTGTGTGAAAATGTCTGTGTGTGTGTGACCGAGAGAGAGAGAGAGAGAGAGAGAGAGAGAGAGAGAGAGAGAGAGAGAGAGAGAGAGAGAGAGAGAGAGCGAGAGAGCAAAGACGTTCTGCCTCTTAAGAGCCTCGTCCTAACAAAGAGCGTCGATGACAGCTCTATCGCCACTTCAGCGGGTCTCTCCTCAGTCTGGAGACACACTGGAACTCCGTGGCCATCCTGCTCTGTTCGCGCTGATAGCAGCCTAAGTGGCACAAGTAGACCTGTCAGCTTCCCGCAACTCATTTATCTGTGGTGTCTGCTATCAGTAGCAGGGCGAACAGAGGGATGAGGTGCCACCCTGTCAAAGGGTGATTTTCCCCGATGGTCTGTCTTGTGTCCAGTCCCTTGGCCCTCCTTTTGTCTTCCAAAGCTAAGTCACTCCCAAAGCCCCAGGTGTACCCCGCACCACCACCACCACCGACCTTGCAGGTCGGTTGCAGATAAATGAACATGAGCTCCAGAATCTCATGACTTCACTGCTGGGAAGTTCAGCAGCTCAGAGCACAGGACCAGACACCTTCTCCCTGTGGAGGTGCCCTGGGAATCTTCAACTTGAGACGAACAGAAGCTCCTGTAACCCGGAGAGCTCTCGCTCTCTCATTCTCTCTCTCTCTGTCTCGGTCTTTTTCTCTCTCTATTTGAAAGACTTGTTTTACAAAGCTAGTGCTGTAATTAACGACAGGATATAATTTTTAGGCCCAGTCTGTGGAAGTAGTAAAGTACAGCCGGGGGGTTGGGGGGATGGGGGACTAGATTAGGTTCAACTAAAGTAAATAATGACACTTTGCACACACAAAGACTCTCTCACACACACACACAGCCACACATATAAGCATTCACACGTTTCTAAACACCCATTTATCCGTTCACACATGCACACGCACACAGCCGTCTACTATCATAACTGTCTGCCAGAGCAGTGTTTCCCTCCAACTCCTGACTCCCTCGCCCCGCTCCCCTTCCCATGCCCCCTCCCCCGCTACCCCCCCGCTTCCAGCCTGCCTCCCTTACCGTGCAGCGAGAGGGTTATTTTTAGTCCGCAGTTGATGTTTTAAGGATGTAAAGTTCATCCTGTGTCGTGATTTTCTGTGAGGAAACGGACTGCTCTGTGTCTTCCTCCCTCCCCCCCCCCCCTCCCACCTCATCAGCCCCCTGATCTCTCCTCTCAATGGCATGTGTGGCTTTTCATTTCTTTCTCTCT